>NC_069504.1:894474549-894647049 GCF_027579735.1 Bombina bombina
ATTTGTGAGCCAGACCATCTAGTCTAACATCAATGCCTGACCTCAGAAATGCTGTTTTGGATGAATGGGCACAAATTCCCACTGACACACTCCAAAATCTTGTACAAGCCTTCCCATTAGAGTTGCTGGCTGTTTTAGCCGTAGAAGGGAGGCTAACATCATCATATTAATGCCAGTGTTTTTGAAATAGGGTGTCCAGCAAGGTCATATAGATGTGATGGTCAGGTCTCCAAATACTTTTAGCCATATAGGGCTCGATTTATCAAGCCCTTTTATCCACTTTAACTGCAGGCTTGCACAATCTAACCTGCAGTGAGAATTTATCAAGCAGCGGTCATCAGAACGCTGCCTCCCTGCCCTGTTCTCCACCTCTTGGGTGGAGAATTTCAATCTCCCCAGTCTCTTCTGACCAGAGAGATCGACAGCTCCTGCCCACACGTGATTGGCTGTGCGCAGGCAGGGAGCAGGGTTGGACACGAACACACAGGAGTGCTCGTGTGCAGTGATAAATGCGGGCAGTAGATTGCTGCCCACCAGAGAAGAAGCCAGGTGGACAGGGCTGCATATGTACATTTCTGTCCGCCCGTGTTTTTTTATAAATTTAGCCCACAGTGTAAGTTTTAACAAAGGATACCAAAGGATTGTTAAAAGTAAAATTGCAAAGTAAATCTGAAATTTTTAAACTTTGCATCCTCTCTAAATCATTTAAATTTAGTTTTGACTTGCATGTCCTTTTTAAAGGGACAATAAACCCAATTTTTTTCTTTCATGATTTAGAAAGAGCATGCCATTTTAAACAACTTTCTAAATTACTTCTATTATCTAATTTGCTTTATTCTCTTGATTTTATTTGCTGAAAAGCATATCTAGATAGGCTCCGTAGCTGCTGATTGGTGGCAGCACATAGATGCCTCGTGTGATTGGCTCACCCATGTGCACTGCTCTTTCTTAAACAAAGGATATCTCAAGAATGAAGCAAATTAGATAAGTAAATTGGAATGTTGTTTAAAATTGTATTCTCTATCTGAATAATGAAAGAATACATTTGGGTTTAATGTCCCTTTAAGTCAAAATTTAATTTTCATGATTCAGATAGGGCATGCAATTTGTATACAACTTTCCAATTTACTTTTATCATTACATTTGCATTCTTTGTTGCTAGCTAAACCTTGAAAGACTCTAACTGAGGAATCCTCTTATCTCTGTGCATTTTGACAGTTTTTCACTGTTGGACACTGCTAGTTCATGTGTGCCATATAGGTCACATTGTGCTCACTCCTGTGGAGTTATTTGTGTTGGCACTGACTTGCTAAAATACAAGTCTGTCAAAACAACTGAAATAAGGGGCAGGCTGCAGAGGCTTAGATACAAGGTAATCACAGAGGTAAAAAGTGTGCTAATATAACCGTGTTGGTTATGCAAAACTGGGGAATGGGTAATATAGGGATTATCTTTCTTTTTAAACAATTAATACATTAGACTGCCCCTTTAAGCATCTCACAGGATGAAAAACTGAATAAAGTTGTTTAAATACAATACTGCTTCACCACTTCAGAACTTCTCAGCATGACTGTGCATAGTACTGACTCAAGTAATGCATCTTAATTTAGCATTGTGTTTATCTGGCTGTCAACATATTGCTTTTTCATATTCAATTTTCTGTGACTTCCATTTTGTATCTCTTCAGTTTTGTGAGCTTTATCCTTTGTCATTGAGAACTCTGATGAAATTAAAGGTGCAGTAAACCTACACAATAATGTTATATAATTTTGCACATAGTGCAGAATTATATAACGTTATCTTAGCACCAACTTTATATAACAAAGTATTTTAGAGATATTTTATAAAGTACAGCCAGGAGTAGCGTTCTGCAAATTCTACTTTGTGATAAAATATCTCTGAAATACTTTGTTATATAAAGTTGGCGCTAAGATACTGTTATATAATTCTGCACTATGTGCAGAATTATATAACATTATTGTGTTGGTTTACTGCCTCTTTAAGTGATCATTATGGTAATATTTGTTTTTTAAAATGTATTCCTGCTTACATGTTGAGCATTCTATAAATGTAAAAAGAGAGCTTCATTGTCTATAAGAAGGTACAAAAAACTGGCAAAAGGTCAGGTAGCAATATTACTCATTAGTCTCTCCCTAAAACCTTACCTTTAAGAATCTGTTTCAAAATCTCACATTCAGTATATACAGATAATCCCCAAGTCAGAACATACAGTGATCTAAGATGTCATCGCAGAAATTGCAGAATGTCTGCAGAAAGAACAGGAACTGTTAGAACTTTTATCTTTTCAGCGCTGCTCCACATTAGGGTGTTCTTTTTAAACAGAGCTGTTCTCTGGCTGCATTGTATAAGTTTTCCTTAACACAGTGCATCCAGAGCAAAGTGCTGTTTGAAGACAACAGTCAAATATGCAGTAGTGCTGCAAAGCAGCAGTGCATTGATTGTTGTCTGGCTCTAAAATGTTTGCAAGCTTGTTCCCTAGCTTTACACAGTCTGCAAAGCTGTTTTTCTCTAAATGTAAGATGTTCGTATGAGCAATGCACCTTTTTTATTACTACATTTCTATGTTAGACTAAGAGAAAAGGAAACAAATTTAATTCAAGAGACATTTTACAATTACTTTTTTTGTTTGCAGCTAATTTGCAATGCAATTTTCAACGACTGCACTAGATTATACAACTTTAACCAACACATTGCAATTGATCTGGTGCTTTAGTGTAACTGACAAATTTTACAATTTTATTTTATTTAAAAATGACCTGCAGAGAAAAATTTCACTAAAAAAATCTCAGCGCGGAAAGTGAAAAAAAATTCTGTCTCTGGGCAGATAATGTTCAATGGGGGTGAACAAATGTTTAACATGATTATTTTAAGTAGATTGTGTAAAAGATAATAATGTTATTACGCAAGGGGGAATTGATAGTGGTTGCTGAGATATAAAGGTTTAAGGTCTCTTATATTAATACATTTTGAGCATGTTTTGCTGAAGCAAATAGCTGAAAAAACAAGTGAAGACATGATCATTAGCAGCATTTGGCAGCAGATGTTTGTGGGACTTGGGAGGGCAGTGTGTGCCTGAAGTGATCTTTCTGATTGTGTGTGTCATATAATACATCACTTAAATGTCAAATGATTCAAAATTGTATCACCTCTCAATAATTCCATTATTTCTAAGTTGAGAAGTAGAGTATTTCCTCTTATGAACAATCAAAAACAAATACTTTAGAAAGACTATATTAAAAAATACAGGCCCCAAAGTTGAAACTCAATGCAACAAAAGTAAATACAACGGTGATCGCTGAGACACAAGTTAGATTATTGAAACAAAATTGAGTACCTGTGATTTCCAATTAACCTAATTGCATGAACATGTGAACATCAAAACTTTCTCAATTTTGGACCTATGGCCTTTGTCTATCTGAATGTTTGCATGGCAAATAATTGTCAGAGGAATTGAAACATTGGATTGTGATATGGAAAAAGATACAGGAAGATTGGTGATGAACTAAAAATCAGTTGATACCGGGGGGCAGAGCCAGCACCTGAGCTGAACGGTCGCACGTCTCAGCAGCCGCGCTATAATATCTACAAAAATCAAGTTTGGCGACCGTTCAGGCTCTTACTTACAACAAATATTTAGAGGCTCAGCAAATCTACCAAGCGAATATCTCGGAGAACTAAAGTTTGTAGTGGTAACTGCCCTGCTCAGGAGACTACAACTAATCGGCGCCCTTAAGAGCGGCCATTTTCCAGCCCACGTGTAGACTATCAAGGAGGCCCAATTCGACTACTCGATCCTCACTAGTTTAGCGGTGCAGCTTAAACCCAGAAAATACTGAGACAGCCGAACTGTATAATCTGTTAGCGATCTGCCGGTGCAGAAGCCACCTGGAAGCGACCATCTCTTTGACCTCGTGGCACAACATAGCTCAAATAACTTAAGCTCCTTGCCTCTACACAAATGGTCATGGAGGAACTCTGTAATATCGGGGATACAGTGTTCACAGATATGAAGAGAGAGCTTTTCCATATGATCGTAAGGTTTGCCTCTCCTCAATCCCCCACTAGCGAGCAACACGTGAAGCTAGAGAAGGAGCCTGCTTCTAGGAACGGAGAATGTGAGACACAGAGGCAGCAGAAACTGCTGTCATATGTTTTACCATTGCTGGATGGTGCATCCGACGCGGACCAAATGAGCTGAGCGTAGGACATGAGAAGCTGCCATAGCCTCACAGTGTCTCGCTGAAGTGGAGTACTCTGGAGATACATTTTTGCAATGATCACAACTTGGAAGTTGGGAGATAATGAGAAGCTGCTGGAGGTTAACATTTTCGTTGCAACAGATGGCAAAGGCCAAGAAAGCAATCCTAATACAGGGAGTAGTTTGGTCCTGAGAAGAGCGCTTATATGGGTAAAAGACGGATTGAACTCTATTGGGACTCAATATTTTCAGTATGAAATGTCCTTTACAGGCTCTACATCTCAGTTGAACTATCATGAGAAGGGGTAAGTATTGGAACTGTGCTTCATATTCGATATTGATGTTGAGCATTATTTGGCATGTTGACTTATATATTCCTCCTTCTATATTACCCTATTCTTAATAGAACCTGAATCACGATCTACAATCATTGTTATAATACAGATATTTACATAGCTCTGAATACGTAGTTTCTTTTGAGCCCTATAATATATCCAAACTTGCTAGCCCAACCTAATAACCTACACCCTAATACAGCTAGGTATTATCTGTATAATTCTCTCTATGTGACGTTCATCGGGTATACTTAATATTACATGTTTTGCAATGTTTAATCTACAAGTATGTTTATAGTTTCTATAAAATTTTTACTTATTTACACCTAGATTACAAGTTTGTGCGTTCTTCTTTTAACTCTGAAAAAAAACAGCACCACCGCCATTACAAGTCTTGTCGGTATAGCTGTACCGCAACGTCAGTCCCGCACTCCTAAAAATGACGTTTTTCAATGGGATTCCCATAGTGCCGGTATTATGAGTTTTGCGGTGAGGCTAAAAAGCGAGCGTTACAGCCTAAAATAACAAGATCCGTAACGCCATCTAAAGTCAGTAGTTATGAGTTTTACGTTACAAAGCTGTAGCATAAAACTCATAATTAAAGTGTTACAAAGTACATTAAACACCCATAAACTACCTATTAACCCCTAAACCGAGGCCCTCCCGCATCGCAAACACTATAATAAATGTATTAACCCCTAATCTGCCGCTCCCGATATCGCCGCCATTTAAAAAAAAGATTAACCCTTATTCCGCCGCTCCCTGACATCGTCACCACTATAATAAACTTATTAACCTCTAAACCGCCACCCTCCCGCATCGCAAACACTAAATATTATTAACCCCTAATCTGCCGTCCGCCCACATCGCCCCCACTATACTAAAGTTAAGCCCTACAGCGTCGCCACTATAATAAACCTATTAACCCCTAAACCAACAGCCCCCCACAACGAAATATACTAAACTATTAACCCCTAAACCGAAAGCCCCCCACATTGCAATAAACTAATTTTAAACTAGTAACCCCTAAACCTAACACCCCCTAACTTTATATTAAAATTACAATTTCTTTCATGTAATTAGCAAGAGTCCATGAGCTAGTGACGTATGGGATATACATTCCTACCAGGAGGGGCAAAGTTTCCCAAACCTCAAAATGCCTATAAATACACCCCTCACCACACCCACAATTCAGTTTTACAAACTTTGCCTCCGATGGAGGTGGTGAAGTAAGTTTGTGCTAGATTCTACGTTGATATGCGCTCCGCAGCAAGTTGGAGCCCGGTTTTCCTCTCAGCGTGCAGTGAATGTCAGAGGGATGTGAGGAGAGTATTGCCTATTTGAATGCAGTGATCTCCTTCTACGGGGTCTATTTCATAGGTTCTCTGTTATCGGTCGTAGAGATTCATCTCTTACCTCCCTTTTCAGATCGACGATATACTCTTATATATACCATTATCTCTGCTGATTCTCGTTTCAGTACTGGTTTGGCTTTCTACAAACATGTAGATGAGTGTCCTGGGGTAAGTAAATCTTATTTTCTGTGACACTCTAAGCTATGGTTGGGCACTTTGTTTATAAAGTTCTAAATATATGTATTCAAACATTTATTTGCCTTGACTCAGAATGTTCAACTTTCCTTATTTTTCAGACAGTCAGTTTCATATTTGGGATTATGCATTTAAATTATTCATTTTTTTCTTACCTTCAAAAATGTGACTATTTTTTCCCTGTGGGCTGTTAGGCTCGCGGGGGCTGAAAATGCTTCATTTTATTGCGTCATTCTTGGCGCGGACTTTTTTGGCGCAAAAATTATTTTCCGTTTCCGGCGTCATACGTGTCGCCGGAAGTTGCGTCATTTTTTTGACGTTATTTTGCGCCAAAAATGTCGGCGTTCCGGATGTGGCGTCATTTTTGGCGCCAAAAGCATTTAGGCGCCAAATAATGTGGGCGTCTTATTTGGCGCTAAAAAATATGGGCGTCGCTTTTGTCTCCACATTATTTAAGTCTCATTTTTCATTGCTTCTGGTTGCTAGAAGCTTGTTCTTTGGCATTTTTTCCCATTCCTGAAACTGTCATTTAAGGAATTTGATCAATTTTGCTTTATATGTTGTTTTTTCTCTTACATATTGCAAGATGTCTCACGTTGCATCTGAGTCAGAAGATACTACAGGAAAATCGCTGTCTAGTGCTGGATCTACCAAAGCTAAGTGTATCTGCTGTAAACTTTTGGTAGCTATTCCTCCGGCTGTTGTTTGTATTAATTGTCATGACAAACTTGTTAATGCAGACAATATTTCCTTTAGTAAAGTACCATTGTCTGTTGCAGTTCCTTCAACATCTAAGGTGCAGAATGTTCCTGATAACATAAGAGATTTTGTTTCTGAATCCATCAAGAAGGCTATGTCTGTTATTTCTCCTTCTAGTAAACGTAAAAAATCTTTTAAAACTTCTCTCCCTACAGATGAATTTTTAAATGAACATCATCATTCTGATTCTGATGACTCTTCTGGTTCAGAGGATTCTGTTTCAGAGATTGATGCTGATAAATCTTCATATTTATTTAAAATGGAATTTATTCGTTCTTTACTTAAAGAAGTATTAATTGCTTTAGAAATAGAGGATTCTGGTCCTCTTGATACTAATTCTAAACGTTTAGATAAGGTATTTAAATCTCCTGTGGTTATTCCAGAAGTTTTTCCTGTTCCTAATGCTATTTCTGCAGTAATTTCCAAAGAATGGGATAAATTGGGTAATTCATTTACTCCTTCTAAACGTTTTAAGCAATTATATCCTGTACCGTCTGACAGGTTAGAATTTTGGGACAAAATCCCTAAAGTTGATGGGGCTATTTCTACCCTTGCTAAACGTACTACCATTCCTACGTCAGATGGTACTTCGTTTAAAGATCCTTTAGATAGGAAAATTGAATCCTTTCTAAGAAAAGCTTATCTGTGTTCAGGTAATCTTCTTAGACCTGCGATATCATTGGCTGATGTTGCTGCAGCTTCAACTTTTTGGTTGGAAACTTTAGCGCAACAAGTAACAAATCATGATTCTCATGATGATATTATTCTTCTTCAGCATGCTAATAATTTTATCTGTGATGCCATTTTTGATATTATCAGAGTTGATGTCAGGTTTATGTCTCTAGCTATTTTAGCTAGAAGAGCTTTATGGCTTAAGACTTGGAATGCTGATATGGCTTCTAAATCAACTCTACTTTCCATTTCTTTCCAGGGTAACAAATTATTTGGTTCTCAGTTGGATTCTATTATCTCAACTGTTACTGGTGGGAAAGGAACTTTTTTACCACAGGATAAAAAATCTAATGGTAAAAACAGGGCTAATAATCGTTTTCGTTCCTTTCGTTTCAACAAAGAACAAAAGCCTGATCCTTCATCCTCAGGAGCAGTTTCAGTTTGGAAACCATCTCCAGTCTGGAATAAATCCAAGCCTGCTAGAAAGGCAAAGCCTGCTTCTAAGTCCACATGAAGGTGCGGCCCTCATTCCAGCTCAGCTGGTAGGGGGCAGGTTACGTTTTTTTCAAAGAAATTTGGATCAATTCTGTTCACAATCTTTGGATTCAGAACATTGTTTCAGAAGGGTACAGAATTGGTTTCAAGATGAGACCTCCTGCAAAGAGATTTTTTCTTTCCTGTGTCCCAGTAAATCCAGTGAAAGCTCAAGCATTTCTGAATTGTGTTTCAGATCTAGAGTTGGCTGGAGTAATTATGCCAGTTCCAGTTCCGGAACAGGGGATGGGGTTTTATTCAAATCTCTTCATTGTACCAAAGAAGGAGAATTCCTTCAGACCAGTTCTGGATCTAAAAATATTGAATCGTTATGTAAGGATACCAACGTTCAAGATGGTAACTGTAAGGACTATCTTGCCTTTTGTTCAGCAAGGGAATTATATGTCCACAATAGATTTACAGGATGCATATCTGCATATTCCGATTCATCCAGATCATTATCAGTTCCTGAGATTCTCTTTTCTGGACAAGCATTACCAGTTTGTGGCTCTACCGTTTGGCCTAGCTACAGCTCCAAGAATTTTTTCAAAGGTTCTCGGTGCCCTTCTGTCTGTAATCAGAGAACAGGGTATTGTGGTATTTCCTTATTTGGACGATATCTTGGTACTTGCTCAGTCTTTACATTTAGCAGAATCTCATACGAATCGACTTGTGTTGTTTCTTCAAGATCATGGTTGGAGGATCAATTTACCAAAAAGTTCTTTGATTCCTCAGACAAGGGTAACCTTTCTGGGTTTCCAGATAGATTCAGTGTCCATGACTCTGTCTTTAACAGACAAGAGACGTCTAAAATTGATTGCAGCTTGTCGAAACCTTCAGTCACAATCATTCCCTTCGGTAGCCTTATGCATGGAAATTCTAGGTCTTATGACTGCTGCATCGGACGCGATCCCCTTTGCTCGTTTTCACATGCGACCTCTTCAGCTCTGTATGCTGAATCAATGGTGCAAGGATTACACAAAGATATCTCAATTAATATCTTTAAAACCGATTGTTCGACACTCTCTAACGTGGTGGACAGATCACCATCGTTTAATTCAGGGGGCTTCTTTTGTGCTTCCGACCTGGACTGTAATTTCAACAGATGCAAGTCTCACAGGTTGGGGAGCTGTGTGGGGATCTCTGACGGCACAAGGAGTTTGGGAATCTCAGGAGGTGAGATTACCGATCAATATTTTGGAACTCCGTGCAATTTTCAGAGCTCTTCAGTTTTGGCCTCTTCTGAAGAGAGAATCGTTCATTTGTTTTTAGACAGACAATGTCACATTTGTGGCATACATCAATCATCAAGGAGGGACTCACAGTCCTCTGGCTATGAAAGAAGTATCTCGAATTTTGGTTTGGGCGGAATCCAGCTCCTGTCTAATCTCTGCGGTTCATATCCCAGGTATAGACAATTGGGAAGCGGATTATCTCAGTCGCCAAACGTTGCATCCGGGCGAATGGTCTCTTCACCCAGAGGTATTTCTTCAGATTGTTCAAATGTGGGAACTTCCAAAAATAGATCTGATGGCGTCTCATCTAAACAAGAAACTTCCCAGGTATCTGTCCAGATCCCGGGATCCTCAGGCGGAGGCAGTGGATGCATTATCACTTCCTTGGAAGTATCATCCTGCCTATATCTTTCCGCCTCTAGTTCTTCTTCCAAGAGTAATCTCCAAGATTCTGAAGGAATGCTCGTTTGTTCTGCTGGTAGCTTCGGCATGGCCTCACAGGTTTTGGTATGCGGATCTTGTCCGGATGGCCTCTTGCCAACCGTGGACTCTTCCGTTAAGACCAGACCTTCTGTCTCAAGGTCCTTTTTTCCATCAGGATCTGAAATCCTTAAATTTAAAGGTATGGAGATTGAACGCTTGATTCTTGGTCAAAGAGGTTTCTCTGACTCTGTGATTAATACTATGTTACAGGCTCGTAAATCTGTATCTAGAGAGATATATTATAGAGTCTGGAAGACTTATATTTCTTGGTGTCTTTCTCATCATTTTTCTTGGCATTCTTTTAGAATACCGAGAATATTACAGTTTCTTCAGGATGGTTTAGATAAGGGTTTGTCCGCAAGTTCCTTGAAAGGACAAATCTCTGCTCTTTCTGTTCTTTTTCTCAGAAAGATTGCTAGTCTTCCTGATATTCATTGTTTTGTACAAGCTTTGGTTCGTATAAAGCCTGTCATTAAGTCAATTTCTCCTCCTTGGAGTTTGAATTTGGTTCTGGGGGCTCTTCAAGCTCCTCCATTTGAACCTATGCATTCATTGGATATTAAATTACTTTCTTGGAAAGTTTTTTGTTCCTTTTGGCCATCTCTTCTGCCAGAAGAGTTTCTGAATTATCTGCTCTTTCTTGTGAGTCTCCTTTTCTGATTTTTCATCAGGATAAGGCGGTGTTGCGAACTTCTTTTGAATTTTTACCTAAAGTTGTGAATTCCAACAACATTAGTAGAGAAATTGTGGTTCCTTCATTATGTCCTAATCCTAAGAATTCTAAGGAGAAATCGTTGCATTCTTTGGATGTTGTTAGAGCTTTGAAATATTATGTTGAAGCTACTAAATCTTTCCGAAAGACTTCTAGTCTATTTGTTATCTTTTCCGGTTCTAGAAAAGGCCAGAAAGCTTCTGCCATTTCTTTGGCATCTTGGTTGAAATCTTTAATTCATCTTGCCTATGTTGAGTCGGGTAAAACTCCGCCTCAGAGGATTACAGCTCATTCTACTAGGTCAGTTTCTACTTCCTGGGCGTTTAGGAATGAAGCTTCGGTTGATCAGATTTGCAAAGCAGCAACTTGGTCCTCTTTGCATACTTTTACTAAATTCTACCATTTTGATGTATTTTCTTCTTCTGAAGCAGTTTTTGGTAGAAAAGTACTTCAGGCAGCGGTTTCAGTTTGAATCTTCTGCTTATGTTTTTCATTAAACTTTATTTTGGGTGTGGATTTTTTTCAGCAGGAATTGGCTGTCTTTATTTTATCCCTCCCTCTCTAGTGACTCTTGTGTGGAAAGATCCACATCTTGGGTAATCATTATCCCATACGTCACTAGCTCATGGACTCTTGCTAATTACATGAAAGAAAACATAATTTATGTAAGAACTTACCTGATAAAGTCATTTCTTTCATATTAGCAAGAGTCCATGAGGCCCGCCCTTTTTTTGTGGTGGTTATGATTTTGTATAAAGCACAATTATTCCAATTCCTTATTTTATATGCTTTCGCACTTTTTTATCACCCCACTTCTTGGCTATTCGTTAAACTGAATTGTGGGTGTTGTGAGGTGTATTTATAGGCATTTTGAGGTTTGGGAAACTTTGCCCCTCCTGGTAGGAATGTATATCCCATACGTCACTAGCTCATGGACTCTTGCTAATATGAAAGAAATTAATTTATCAGGTAAGTTCTTACATAAATTATGTTTTCCCTAGCTTAAATGAAATTAAAATTTACCTGTCAAATTAAAAAAACTAAGTTTAAACTAACAATGAAACTAATATAATAATTAATCTAAAATTTAAACTAACTACCAATTAAATAAAACTAAACTACACATTAAAAAAAATCCTAACCCTACTCTACAAAAAATAAATAAATACTAAGTTACAAAAAAATAACAAATACTAAATTACGGAAAATAAGAAATAAATTATCCAAAATAAAAAATAATTACACCTAGCCCTATAAGAATATTAAAAAGCCCACCCAAAAAAAAACAAAAAAAACCTAGCCTACAATAAACTACCAATGGCCCTTTTAAAAGGGCCTTTTGTGGGGCATTGCCCCAAAGATATCAGCTCTTTTACCTGTAAAAAAAAACCCTACAAAGACCCCCCAACAGTAAAACCCACCACCCAACCAACCCCCCAAAATAAAAAACCTATTTCTAAAAAAACCTAAGCTACCCATTGCCCTGAAAAGGACATTTGTATGGGCATCTTAAAAAAAAAACCCTTAAAAAAATTCCTATTGGCTGATTCAAATTTTTCAACCAATAGGAATGCAAGGAACGCCATCTTGAATCGCAACCCTTGCATTGAAGATTCAGCGTACGGCGGCGACCGTATGAAGAGGAGCTCTGCGCCAGATGTCTTCAGGATTGACCCGCCCCGCACCTCCGGGATCAAGATAGAAGATGCCGCCTGAATGAAGACTTCTCGCCACTTGGATCAGAACATCGGCGCTGGGATGAAGATTGAAGAGGCTGCCTGGGTGAAGACTTCGCCGGGATGAAGATCATTCAAGCGGTACTTCAAAAACTAAGTGGATCGTCAGGGGTTAGTGTTAGGCTTTTTTTTTAAAGGTTTTTTTTTTTTTAGATTAGGGTTTGGGCTTGTAAAAGAGCTAAATGCCCCTACAATTGCCCTTTTCAGGGCAATGGGTAGCTTAGGTTTTTTGTTTTTTATTTTTTTTATTTTGGGGGGGTTGGGGGTTTGTGAGTGTTTGTTTTTTATTCACTAAAAGAGCTGATATCTTTAGGGCAATGCCCTACCAAAGGCCCTTTTAAGGGCCATTTGTAGTTTTTTTTTATGGGTATTAGAATAGGAATATCCTTTTTTTTTTTTTTTTAATTTTGATAATTTATTTCTTATTTTGTGTAATTTATACTTTTAGGGGGTGTTTTTTGTTTGTTTTGTTTTTTAGCAAAAGAACAGTTTATCTCAGGGCAATCAAAAAACAAAGAAAGTCCAGCACACACTGTATGGTATGGGTGCAAGCTGTAACAGGGCACTGCACAAACCCTGCAACAATATACAAAAAGCCAAAGCAAAACAGCAGCACTCCAGAAAATTAATATTTACCAATTCTTTATTGCAGCATAAGCACAACAGTAGCAACGTTTATGACTACATGTCCTTAATCATGCTATCTCAGGGCAATGCCCTACAAAAGGCCCTTTTAAAGCCCCCCAAAATACCCTTTTAAGGGCCCTTGGTAGTTTGGGGGGTGTAAAGTGTTAGGGGGTGTTTGTATTTTTTTTGGAGCAAAAGAGCTGTTTATCTCAGGGCAATGCGCTACAAAAGGCCCTTTTAAGGGCCCTTGGTAGTTTATTGTAGATTAGGTTTTTATTTTGGGAGTGTTTTTTTTTTTTTTTTTTTTTTTTTTTTTTTTTTTAAAGGGTATTCGAATAGGAATTATCTTAATTTTTTTGGATTATTTAGTTTGTTTTTGTAATGTTATTTTTTTAAATTTTTTTTAATGTTAGGTTTTAGTGTAAGGCAGGTTAGGTTTTATTTCACAGGTAAGTTTTTTTTTTTTTTTTTTTTTTTTTTTGTATTTATTTTAGCTAGGTAGTAAATAGTTAATAACTATTTACTAACTAGTCTACCTAGTTAAACCAAATACAAACTTACCTGTGAAATAAAAATAAAACCTAAGCTAGCTACGATATAACTTTAGTATAGTGGCGGTGATATCGGGAGCGGCAGATTAGGGGTTAGTTTTATTTAGGTGGTGGCGATATCGGGAGCGGCAGATTATGGGTTAATAACATTATATAGGTGGCGGCGATGTTGGGGCGGCAGATTAGGGGTGTTTAGACTCAGGGTTTATGTTAGGGTGTTGGGTTTAAACTGTATTTTCTTTTTCCCCATAGACATCAATGGGGCTGCATTACGGGGCTTTTGTTTCCGCGATCGCAGGTGTCAGGCTTTTTTTTTGGGGCGGCTCTCCCCATTGATGTCTATGGAGAAAGCGTGCACGAGCACGTCAAAACACTGCTTGTATTTGGGTGCGGTATGGAGCTCAAAATCTCCATATCGCATGTGCAAGCCGGGTTTTTTTAAACTTGTAGGCAGCGCTATAGGGGGTTAAATAACGCCACTTTTGTGGCGTTCTTTACTTTCCCTATATCGCTCAAAACTCGTAATCTAGGTGTTAGTTATTTAGAATATTTAGCTGACCAAAGCTGATACCTAATTATGAGCTCTAGTTCTAATAATATCTTTTGATCACCGATATTGTTCAACTTCGTTATGCTTTTCTAACATATACAATTTGTATGCCTATAACCTCAATAAAAAAAATCAGTCGATACCTAGTTGCAGCAGTAATCAAGAGGTATGGAATGAGCCATCACTAATCAGAGACGCAGTGACTGTCTGTCTTCCTAAAATGACACCGTGGACAGTACAAATAGCTCTGAAAAACAGACGGGCAACTGCTTCAGACTTGGCTCAGGGTTTATCAATGGAAATTGGAGTTTCTGTGACAGCTCCGACAGTGTGAAGGATATTGTATAATGTCAACATCTATGGAAGGCATCCAAGAAATAACCCTTGCTCGCTCTTCGGCACAAAACAGCAAGATTAAACTTTGCTACACAGCATGAAAAGAAAACTGATTATTTGAAACAGCAGATTCTTTGGTTAGATGAGAACAAGATAAACTTGTTCAGCTCAGTTGGGGTTCAGCATGTTTTGGGGGAACCTGGCCAGGATTATTTCAGTGAATGCATAGTCCTAACAGTGAAGCACTGAGGTGTGGGAGTATGATGATATGAGGCTGCATGAGTGCAAAAGATATTGGGGAGATGACATTTATAGATGGCACCATGAACAGTTGTGGATATATCAAAATGCTGGTTGACGAGATGACTTCCAGTCTTCAGAAGCTTGGCAGAAGAGGACTATTCCAACATAACGATCCAAAGCACACTGCCAAAATCATGAAAGAGTTTCTAAAGAAGGAAAAAAGTGAAAACTATCACCTAGCCAAGTATGTCACCTGACTTGAATCAAATAGAACTCCTTTGGGGTAATTTAAAAAAGAAAGAGAGAGCAATTCTCTGAAGAATGGCAAAACATCTCTCTAGAAATGTGTGCCACACCTGGTATCCACCATGCCAAGGAGGATTGAGTCTGTTTTCAAAAATAAAGGTGTACTGACGTTTTTTTGTTTTTTTTTTTGCATTAAGTCTCTACTATGGGGCCTGTATGTTTAATATAGTAAATCTAAATTACAAAACAAATTTAATAAAACACACAGAGAAAGTCCAGCACTCACTTACAAGCTCTCGGCTAAGATTAAAAGCAAAAATGGAAGGGTTAGTTACCGCATTTGGCCAAATGGGACAAGCCCAGGTACCACATCAAGGTCCCTTTCAAAACCTGGGACCCTAAACAGCCACACAATGTACTCTCTCAATACAACAAACTGGGAACAAGTAAAGGCTGCACAGGCTTATGTAATCACCCTATACATATACAAAACATGGAAGGGGACTGCACTCCCAGACTGGACTGGGTACACATCCCATGACCTTGCAACATGCTCAGCCCTGGGGTAATATGAATTTTGGTTTTCTGAGACCCAAAATTTTTCAATTGGAAACACATTAAAGGGTAAGGAGAGAGAGAGAGAGAGTGAGAGAGACTATCGTTTCAGCCTTCATTGGGCCTCGTCAGTGAGGTGTAGCCATATTCCTCTAAGCACACTGAACAAGGACTCCACGTCGGGTTGCCCCTTTTTCCCATTTACCCCCTGGGTGCAGCTTTTTAGCCCAGTAATGCTTTTCACTTAGTATATATACTGTCCAAACAGCTGATCCATTCACCACGGGACAATTACCTGGGTGCAAATATGTATCCAAATACGTATCCAAAAAAGAGATGCACTCACAGGAAAATTTTGGGTCTCAGAAAACCAAAATTTATGTAACGGTTCTGATGAAGGAGATGTAAAATTCCCCGAAACGTTAAATAAATTTCTCTTTCTCCTTACCCTTTTAATGTGTTTCCAATTACATATTATACCAGCATCAATGTATAAAATATGATATAGCCTAATACTTAGAAATTAGCATTTTATTTTCACCCTTAACTCCCCTCCCCCCCCCCCCCCCACACACACACACACTGGCAGTGTAATTTCTTCTGCTGACTATGTTTACATTGCTTTTCTATAGCTAATACTCAAAGGGACAGTCTAGTCAAAATTAAACTTTCATGAATTCGATAGGGAATGCAATTTTAAACAACTTTCCAATTCACTTTTATCATCAAATTTGCTTTGTCCTCTTTGTATTTGTTGAAAGCTAAACCTAGGTATGCTCATATGCTAATTTCTCAAACCTTGAAGGCCGTCCTTTATTTCAGTGCATTTGGCAGTTTTTCACAGCTAGAGGGCGTAAGTTCATGTGTGCCATACAGATAACATTGTGGCGACAACTGTGGATTTACAAGTGATAGGGCACTGATTGGCTAAATGCAAGTCTGACAAAACAACTGAAATAAGGGGCAGTCTGCAAAGGCTTAGCTACAAGGTAATCGCAGATGTAAAAAGTATAATCATATAACATTGCTAGTTATGCAAAACAGTGGAATGGGTAATAAAGGGATTATCTATCTTTTTAAACAATAACAATTCTGGAGTAGACTGTCCCTTTAAGTATTGAAGTGTCCATTTTAGGTGGAGATACCACTGGCAGAAGCAGCTATTTCAAATGCCAAAATAAAGGAAAAGGATCCATTTGTAAACCATTTAATACACCCCAGCGGGTAAAGTAAAATGGCTTATTGGTTACACATTAAAGGGGAGAACATTTTACAGTAAAATGTCCCTTTAAATCCTTTGGTGTAGTCTATGACTCAACTCAGAAGAACATTTAACAAGGCACTGTACCAAGTCAGTATTTTTTATTTATTTTTAACAGGTGGAGACTGTCCAGACCTCTAGTAAGGAGGTAATAGGTGAAGCTGGTACTGAGAACAAGCTACAAAATGTAATTGTCGAGAAAAATGAAGGAAAACCTGAAGACCTTTCTAATAATCATCTTAAGTTTGAGAAAGGTACTGGGGCTACAATATATTGTATTGCTTGCATCAAAGATATTTAGGATTTTTCCTTAAAGTCTAATACCTGTTCTTGGAAATCTATTACTTAATCATCTTGGTGCAAGTTGTAAACACAACATTTGAATTGTGTTAAGGTTCTGATATCTGTTGCATTATCCACTAAACAGGGCGCTAAACTTTTTCACTACATTACTAAGATGATCTTTTTCCTTAGATACTGTAAAGATTGGGAATGATGCAGGTATGCCAGAGATAGAGGACAGTGAACCAGCCAAAGAGAACATACTCCCTACAGGTCAGTATGAATAAGATGAGGGAATATACAGTCAGAAGAAAACTTACGATGTTTCATTAAATTCCAACAACTGTCATTTATGTTTTTGCCTTCCCCTCCCCCAGCTGAAAAGAAATTGGTTTTGAGAGCTTTTGAGAATAAAGCTGAAGATCAGGGTTCTCAAAAACGGCCATCGATGCAACCAAATTCCAACACAGAGGCTGATGGTACGTGACTGTCTATCTCTTTATAAAAAATCTACTATAACTGGCCTTTGTTCAATTCTAGCTGGCGTATTGTATCTCATATTGTTTCAGTGCACTGCAGTGACCTATTCTCTTTATTTATTTTAAATACTCATAGCTAACCACATCATGCCTGCTGCTAAAAAGGATTCTGTGCTGCCTTTGGGAATGGATAATAGCCTTCACTTGAAACCGCTTCCTCCCAAGCAAATCCCAGGAGAGCCAAAAGCAATGGGCTTTCCCAACTTAAAGCAAAGTAAGAATGAAGCACACTTTTTTTCAATGACCTTTATGTACTAAATGTGTATTAAGTTGTGTAAAGATGATCCTAATAACCACATTAATCTAACACGGTCTCTTAATATGTGAGTGTTTTCAGGAACAAGGGATGTGTGGGGTTCTGTAAAATATGCGTGCGTCTGAAACTGTTGAACCTGTAATGTGTTATTACCTGGCAGTTGCTTTTTCAACAGACAGTGTACTGTAAAGTTGTTTTTCCCTTAATATGTTTCCAATGACTTGTTCTACCAGCTGCAGAGTATAAAATGTATGAGAAATTTGTTTCTCTAGGATTATTTTTGTGCATAAAATAGCTGGCTTTGTTCTTTGAAACCACCACCCATTAAAATAGGTTGTTCCTGCAAGGAAATCATATATCTTTATTTTATCACTTCTTTATATTATCTTTGTCTACCACAGCCCAACACGTGGATGAGAGCAACTGAAAAGTAACACTTTTTTATTGCTCATCTCTTCTACCTCCTACTGGGGTTGTAATTTATTTTGCTGGCTATGTTTACACAGCTTTCAGTATAGGTATGGATACAACAGGCAACATCAGCTGTTTCAAATACTGAAATAAAGGTTGCTAAGGTGCTATTTGCAAACAATTTAAATAAACTCCAGCTGGTAAAATGTATAATTGGGAGCAAATTGGGGTACACTGTCCATGTAAATCTAATTTGTAGCAGATACTGGTGGGGGCACATCTATAATCTATAGAATGAAATATGATTGTGTATAATGTGATAAATAGAAGAGAGACCTGAAGGGTAAAGTTGTAAGAAGAGAATTTGTCAATGTATCCTGAAGGGGTATCTTGTGTGGTGGGTATAAATTTTAAGGAATTCCTACTATTCATGTAATCGGGGACAAGTACAGTATATTTGTGGTCCTGCCACTATTGAATATAACTGGTGGACAACTGAGGGCTGCATGCAACTCTTGGAAACATCTTGCTGGGACATCCATCTTTTCCTCATGAACAGAAGTTTATCACATTCGGGAGAAAAAAAATACTTCTTGTTTACCATAAAAATACCTGCTTTGCCATTACACACATACACAATTGTTCAAGAGACTATATATTTGGAGTGGAATTTCCATCTAAAGGGGAGGAGAGTTCATGGCTTCATTCATTACTTTTGGGAAATAAGAACCTGGCCACCAGGAGGAGGCAAAGACACCCCAGCCAAAGGCTTAAATACCTCCCCCACTCTTCTCATCCCCCAGTCATTCTTTACCTTTTGTCACAGGAGGATGTCAAAGAAGTGCAGAAGATTCAGAGTTTTCTCTTATGGAGGGTAGTACTCTTCGGAATGGGACTGGAGTTTTAAGTAGTCCTGTCAGCCTCTCAGTGAGAGCCTGGATGAAAGTTAGTCCGGAGATGCAGGGAGAGTCTTTCTGTGAAACCATCCCAACTCATGTCAACGCTGATGCTTGTAGAGCTGTTAATAAGTTTCGCTGCCTGCTTTCTGCACTCAAGTCCATGTCAGGAGCAATGCTTCTACCTGGTACACGTGAAGGGCCGTGTTCCTGTTCCACAGCATTGATTCTGGTAAGATTGTTTCATTTTTTATACATAATTATAACACAGAAGACAGGGTTACAGTGTGGCGCCTTTTATCTTATGGAATCAAGGGTTAATATTCCTAGTGAGGGAATTATTCAACAGGGGGGGTTATACATAATTTTGTTGTGTTATTGCTGCAATATGTGCGAGATGTGGCTCTGGCAGAGATGTGGCACTGGCAATGGTGGAACTTCAGGTTGACTTCCGGGAGTATTTGCGTGGCCGATTTTGGAGCGTTTTCTCCTTAGTGCAGGGGCGGTCCTGCGAGGCATCCCAGGTGACTGGGTGTGAGTTTTCACTTCCTCTGTTAATCAGCGGCATATGAGACAAAGCAGTTTCTGTAGTCAGGGTCATAAGAGGTGGTGAGTGCCCTGGCCATTGGAAGTATAAAGGTGCCTGTTTTTTAAGCTAGTCTAGTCCATAATAAAAGCGCAAGCTATGGAGGACTCTGACGCGTTAGAGGGTACTCCCTCTTTAACAAAGTCTTATTCCTGTGTTTATTGTGAGGAGGTTCTTGTAGATCAGCCTGCTCAACTATGTTCCACATGCCTTGATAAATTTGCAACATCTAAAACTAAGGGGATGTCTAGTACTACTGAGTCGTCCACCTCTGAGGGCTCCTCGTCCTGTGAGGTGCGTTCCCTGCTTTTATCTCAGAGTGCACATGCAGCGCCCCAGGGTCCAACCATTACTCCTACGGGAGAGATTCGTTGGCCGTCAGATTTTGTGGATCAACTGCAAACGGCGGTATCGAAAGTGATCCATGCCTTACCACGTTCTGCTAAGCGCAAGCGTAGGGTGTACCATGGCGGACCGGCCCAGAGGTTGTCTACGTCTATGGAAATATCAGAGGCGTTTATACGATGACGAGGCCCACTCCGACTCTTTGGAGGACGCTCCTTCTGGGTCGGTGTCCGTGTCATCTCATCCTCTGGCTGCGGAGGAGCCTGAGTTTAGGTTTAGGATGGAGAATTTGCGCTTTTTGCTGAAGCAAGTGCTTGCTACTCTGGAGGTCCTGGAACCAAAGTTTCCGGAGCAACCTTCGATTCCTGAGCTTGATAAGGTATACAAGGACAGGGTGGTGCCTCAAACCTTCCTGGTTCCTGTTAAGATGGCTAATATTATTAAGAATGAATGGGAGTGATTAGGTTCTTCCTTTTCCCCTTCTTCTTTTAAGAAACTGTTCCCCGTTCCGGACTCTCAGCTCAAGCTGTGGGGGACTGTCCCTAAGGTGGATGGTGCCATCTCTACGGTCGCGAAGCGGACGACTATTCCTCTCGAGGATAGTTTGTCGTTTAAAGAGCCCATGCATAAAAAGTTGGAAAACATGTTAAGGAAAATGTTTCAACACACAGGTTTTTTTTTTTCAACCGGCAGCGGCTGTAGCTGCCACATATTGGTGTGAATCCCTGTGTGATATGGTCTAGAGGGAGATTTCCATCGACGAGATACAGGATAAGATTAAAGCGTTGAAGGTCAACAATACTTTAATTTGTGACCCCGATATGCAAATTATTCGCCTGAACGCAAAAGTTTAAGGATTCTCCGTTTGAGCTCGCAGGGCTCTGTAGCTAAAGTCTTGGTCTGCGGACATGACCTCTAAGTTGAGGCTCTTGTCCCTGCCTTTTCAAGGAAGCTTTCCCACCGCAGGATAAGAAGGCTAAGCCTAAAGTATCTACTTTTCGTCCCTTTCGTGCGGACAAGGCCCAGCGCCAGCAGCCTGCCGCGAAAGCGGATCAGTCCATGGGAACTTGGAAGTCTGCTCAGTCTTGGAACAAGTCCAAGCAGAAAAAGAAGCCTGCTGAGACAAAATCGGAATGAAGGGGCGGCCCCCGACCGGTCCCCGGACCAAGTAGGGGGCAGATTGTCTCTCTTCTCCAAAGGCTGGTTGCAGGACGTTCAGGACCCTTGGGTTCTGGAGTTTGTTGCACAGGGTTACAGGATTGGATTCAGGTACCATCCGCCTAGGGGCAGATTGCGTCTGTCAAAAAAAGAGTGGCCTTTCTAGAATGTGTGAGGGATAGGTGTTATCGTACCAGTACCCCAAGAAGAAAGGGGTCGAGGGTACTATTCAAATCTTTTTGTGGTTCCAAAGAAGGAGGGCACGTTCCGCCCGATTCTTGACCTAAAATGTTTAAACAAGTTTCTGAGTGTTCCATCGTTCAAAATGGAAACAATCAGATCTATTCTGCCCCTAGTTCAAGAGGGGCAGTTCAGGACGACAATAGACTTGAAGGATACTTACCTTCATGTTCCAATTCACAGGGACCACTTCAAGTTCCTAAGATTTGCGTTTCTGGACCAATACTTCCAGTTTGTGGCCCTTCCCTTCGGCCTGGCGACGGCCCCGAGAGTCTTCACGAAGGTTCTGGGGGCGCTTCTTGCAGTGGGAAGATCCAGGAGCATTGCTGTGGCTCCCTATTTGGATGACATCCTAGTCCAGGCGACCGTTGTTCAGCCTCGCAGAGGCTCATTTGAGGGCTCTTCTTTTATTGCTCCAATCTCACTGTTGGAAGATCAACTCAGGAAAGAGTTCCCTGGTTCCCAGCAACAGGGTGGAGTTCCTGGGCACGATAATAGACTCTGTCCATGAAAATATTTCTCACAGATCGACGCAGGAAGATTGCGTCCACCTGTCTTGCCCTTCAGTCTTACTCAAGCACTTTGATGGCTCAGTGTTTGGAGATGATCGGGCTCATGGTTCCAGCATAGACGTTATCCCTTTCGCCAGGTTCCATCTCAGACCTCTTCAATTGTGCATGTTGAGACAGTGGAACGGCGATCATTCAGATCTATCACAGCGGATATCCATGGATGCTCGGACCAGGGACTCCCTATCTTGGTGGATCCGTCTGGAGCATCTGTCCCTGGGGACCTCTTTCCTGAGACTGTCCTTGGAGATTGTGATCACGGACGCGAGTCTGGCAGGATGGGGAGCTGTTTGGGGTGCCAGATTGGCACAAGGAAACTGGACCCAGGAGGAGTCTCTCCTTCCGATCAATATTCTGGAACTTCGAGCAATCTACAATGCTCTGAGGGTGTGGCCTCCTCTGGGGTCATTCAGCTTCATCGGATTCCAGACCGACAACATTACCTCGGTGGCTTACATCAACCACCATTGGGGAACTAGGAGCTCCCTAGCAATGAGGGAGGTATCTCGGATTTTGGAGTGGGCGGAGTCCCACAGCTGCTCGCTCTCAGCGATCCACATTCCGGGTGTGGACAACTGGGAAGCGGACTTTCTCAGCAGGCAATCCTTCCATCCGGGGGAATGGTCTCTTCACCCTTAAATGTTTGCGGAGATTTGTCTCAGATGGGGAACGCCGGAGATGGATCTCATGGCGTCCAGACTCAATTGCAAGCTACCCCGATATGGGTTGAGGTCGAGGGATCCCTAGGCAGAGCTGATAGATGCCCTAGTGGTGCCTTGGGGATTCAGCCTAGCTTACATTTTTCCACAGTTACTACTTCTACCTTGTGTAGTGGCACGCATCAAGCAGGAACGAGCTTCGGCCATCCTGATTGCTCCTTCGTGGCCGCGGAGGACTTGGTTTGCAGATATGGTGGGGATGTCATCCTCTCCACCATGGAGGTTACCCTGTCGGAGGGATCTGCTGGAACAGGGTCCCTTTCAACATAAAAATCTCGTTTCTCTAAGGCTGACTGCGTAGAGATTGAACGCTTAGTCTTAGCCAAGAGAGGTTTTCCTGAAAGTGTGATTGACACTCAAGTTCAGGGAAGAAAGCCACTTGTTGCATCTACCGTAATGTGGGGAGGACTTACTTGTCCTTGTGTGAGAAACACGGATATCCTTGGCACAAGGTGAAGGTATCCAGGATTCTGTCTTTTTCTCCAAGAAGGTTTGGAGAAGGGTATTGCCGCCTGTTCCTTAAAGGGACAGATTTTGGCTTTATCAGTCTTGTTGCACAGGAAACTCGCTGAGCTTCCTGACATTCAATCTTTTGTTCAGGCTCTGTCTAGAATCAGACCTGTCTTTGGGTAGTCTGCTCCCCCATGGAGCTTAAACCTGGTCCTAAAGGTATTACAGAGGGTTCCATTTGAGCCTATACATTCTATTGACATTAAGATTCTGTCCTGGAAGGTTCTCTTTCTGTTGGCCATTGCATCGGCACGCAGAGTATCTGAGCTGGCTGCCTTGCAATTCGAGCCTCCTTATCTGGTCTTTCATGCGGATAAGGCTGTTCTTCGTACCGGTTTGGGGTTTCTTCCCAAGGTGGTGTCTAATCGTAACATCAATCAGGAAATAACTATTCCTTTGTGTCCTAACCCTTTTTCTGCTAAGGAGAGGTTACTTCATAATCTCAATGTGGTTTGGGCCTTAAAGTTCTATCTACAGGCTACGAAGGATTTCAGACAGTCTATATCATCTCTTTTTGTGGTGTATTCCGGGAAGCGTAAGGGGCAGAGGGCCTCTTCTTCTACTTTGTCCTTTTAGTTGAGGAGCTGTGGCTTTGTCTTGGGCCTTCAAGAATGAGGCCTTTATGGAACAGATTTGTAAGGCGGCTACCTGGTCCTCCTCACACACTTTTACAAAGTTTTACAAATTTGACGTTTTTGCTTTTGCGGAAACTGTTTTTGGGAGAGGTTTTACAGGCTGTGGTGCCCTCAGATTAGGGTTTGCCTTTTTACCCTCCTGGTTTCATTCAGTGTCCTCTAAAGCTTGGGTATATGTTTCCCAAAAGTAATGAATGAAGCTGTGGACTGTCCTCCCCTTTAGATGGAAAACATAAATTATGCTTACCTGATCATTTTATTTCCATCTTGGGGAGGAGAGTCCACGGCTCCCGCCCGTAACTCCGCTGGGTGGACCTAAATTTAATTTCTCTTCTGGCACCATTTATATCCTGATATTTCTCCTACTGTTCCTTGTTCCCTCGGCAGAATGACTGGGGGATGAGGGGAGTGCGGGGGAGGTATTTAAGCCTTTGGCTGGGGTGTCTTTGCCTCCTCCTGGTGGCCAGGTTCTTATTTCCCAAAAGTAATGAATGAAGCCGTGGACTCTCCTCCCCACAATGAAAATAAAATTATCAGGTAAGCATAATTTATGTTTTTCTTTCTTTGGTGTTGGCCCCAAAAAACATGAGAGCTTTTTGTATTCCACCTTAGTTTTTTTTAATTGCGGTTTAATCAGGCATACATACAATAAATACAAAAAAATAAAATGAAAGAGACCGTACAGCACAAAATCATAGTATGTTCCACATTACCCAAAGTAAAAATAATTAAGGTTACAACACCGTGTGTGCCGTAAGATGAAAGCATGTGTGGTAACAATAGCAGATAACCTTACATAGAATGCTAATCCACATGTAAACCTTCTAAATAAAACTCACAAGGCCACTCTTGGACCTCAAATATGTAAAAAAATGAAAATAATAGAGGGAACCATAGCATGAAGAGACTACTTTTGGGCCTCCTATTACAATCCTCATTTTTATGATATTTTAGAGAACTCATATTTCTAACCAATATATAATATCTTATGAAAAAGAAGTAGCTAATCTCTCTTGAACCAACATATAACATCTTATGCTAGAATCTCTTGATATTAAAGAAAACTACTTATAAACACTCCAAACCAAATAGATAGATATAGATATAAAGCTAGTCTATTAGAAGACAAATATGCATCCACTAAAACTAGTACAATACAGTATAGCGTAGAATAATTCAAACAAATAGATTCCCTGACATAGCTTACTTACAAATAGGTAATTAACCCCTTTTACCAGACTCAGTCACTTATGAGCTCTTAATTTATTGACTCTGAGTAATAAAACATTTAGGGTTACTTTTAGACCATTGGAAAAGTATCTCTGTATGATTTATCATGGGTCAGCTAAAATATGCATAGACCTTTAATACTGGTAAAGGATACAGCAAAACAGATAATGTCTGGAATTACCTAGGAGATCATGAGCACTTATGAGTTCAGACTAAAAGGACCTAGTAATATAATTGAACACGAAAATATGACCTAATACTTGGATCACAGCAGTGTACACTGATATAAGCCAAAGTGTCAATTTCCCCAAAGCTAATAAGATAAGTTGCAAGTAAACCTGTATAAGCACTGAGTTAGAAAATCTATATATAGTTTAAAAATATAGATAAGATCTCTAAAGGTTATGTGTGTTTATATGGTCAACACTTATGAACCTAATAGTATATAAAAGACAAAACAAAGGGGCGCCTCATGTGTAGTATCATCAAATAAGCACAAAGCTGCAGAAAAAAAGCCAAATGGGTACTCACAAGGCTCTGGAGCACACCTATGTGCTTGTAGGGACAGGCTGCAGATTTTATCAGGTGTGACAGCTCACCCATCTGTCATTAACTGTAGTAGAAAGATAAAACACAGGAAAAGCACCAAATTGTGCAGATCACAAGGATATGGTGTTTGACTTAGCACAAAGGAAGATTGGGTACTCACGTGTTAGATGAGCACACTTATGTGCTAGTAGGAGCAAGCTGGCATATTATGGTAAGGTGTGTCAGCTCACCACCAAGGGACGTTTCCTTAGGATTCAATATCCAAAAGTGGCAGACTTCTGTGTGTTAGGTTCCACTTCAAGCATGTGCAGGCAGGTAAAACCACTCACAAGAGTATTTTTAAAAATTAAAAAATACTATTTTTTAAAACCAAATTAAAATACATGTACAAAGGAGTGAACTGGGGGCATACAGTCAAGCCCCCTGTAAATGCAACGCGTTTCTCGGCTCATACACAGTTTCCTCAGGCGTCTGCCACTTTTAGATATTGCATCCTAAGGAAAAGTCCCTTGGTGGTGAGCTGACACACCTTACCATAATATGCCAGCTTGCTCCTACTAGCACATAAGTGTGCTCATCTAACATGTGAGTACCCAATCTTCTTTTGTGCTAAGTCAAACACCATATCCTTGTGATCTGCACAATTTGGTGCTTTTCCTGTGTTTTATCTTTCTACTACAGTTAATGACAGATATCCTCTATGGGTGAGCTGTCACACCTGATAAAATCTGCAGCCTGTCCCTACACGCACATAGGTGTGCTCCAGAGCCTTGTGAGTACCCATTTGGCTTTTTTCTGTGGCTTTGTGTTTTTTGACGATACTACACATGAGGCGCCCCTTTGTTTTGTCTTTTATATAGTATCTCTGGACCATTGTTGGTGAGGAGAGGAGGCTGCCATCGTTGGGAAGAAAGATACATTTCTTAATCTGAAATTGAACTTTCCTTTAACATGCCAAATTGCTGGCAATTCTAATTGTATTTATATGCTCATATATCATTAAGGTTATTACTAGCTATTTATTAGCGCTCACCCTTTTGTTGTGTAGATATGAACCTAATAGGACTGTTTAATATAATATACTCCCATCTTGCTGCCTTGGCCGCTGGCAGGAAAACAGTATTTCTGTTCATAAAGTGGTGCCCTAGTATCGACCAGGAATGAGATACAGAAATATTACTCCAATGCATGAACCTAAAAAGCTTAGCATTTGGAAGGAACCTATGCTCTATAAGCGAAAGTGTAAAACTCTGAGAACACTGCTAAACATTGTACAAATGTAATTCAAACTGGGACAGTAATTAGGCAATGCCCTATATTATATGGATAATAAAGGTATTATCTATATTTTTAAACAATAACATTTTTTTGAGTTGACTGTCCCTTTAATGGCATCATCATGTAAGGCATATGGGAACTATTCTACTATTAGTAAAGGAGGTATGGCAAAAAAACAAAACTATTTCTGCTTCCTTCCTACACAGACTGAAATATATTGGGGAAGATATTGCCAACATGTATACCATGACAAACATTCACCAACTAGCACCATAAGACCTGGAATAAAGGTTTACATGTAGCAAAAACAGTGAGTCCCAGTGTTAATCAACATGTCTTGCATGGTCTTCCCATAAGATATGAGCAGGTGTAAAATGGCATGACAATCCTGTCACAGTAGTACTATAATGCGAATATCAAAAAACCTAATATAGCAATATAGTGAAAAGATAAATCTAGATTATACAACAGAGTGCTACACACTTACTGGAAGGTTAGCTCTGGAACAAGAAGGATCATTAAAAAAGCTTAAAGTTTAACGTTGCAACATCAATTACTAATAGTAGATAAGTCAGATCCATTGTATGGCTCTAATCATCAGTGGGAATAAGCATGTTGTGTTTTTTTTGTTTTTTTTTTAATTTAGGAACCCCAAAAGACTGGTGCAATCAAGTCTCTATCCCAACCCTGATTTCTGGGTCTTGGGGTTTTGACTATAGACTACCTCTAACTGTTGTAACTGATCATAGGTCCCAAAAAACGAGCCTTTATGTAAAGATAGGTCGCTCTCATGCCAGTATTTCTTCATATACTAAAGAGGTAGGAGACTTGACTGTTTCAGACTCTGTTTTTTATCCTTAAGAGCGTATGATGACTCTGATGTGGTCCTATCAGTGAGCATTGAGTTGGAGCAGGAATAGTTAAGTCTGCATCTTCTGCCACCTTACTACTTTACCATATGAAAAATTACATTGGTTTCTTGAAACACCTGTAAAAGCAAACGCCATATAATCATGTGCAAGTGTATAGAAATTCCAAACTGGCGGCACTGTGATGGCAGGACTATATTCTGTTTATTGGAATACTTGATTAAAAGCTTATGATATTAACAGATCTACATTTAAATATGTCAAACACAGATAAATAGTATATTAGTAGGGATCATTATGAACATATGTTTAGGATTGTTACTGTAAATAATCAATTATGACTTATAATAGCAGCACTACAGTATACAACTATTATAACAGCAGTGACGATTTATTTTTATTACTGAAGAAATACATCAGTAATAAGATAATACTTGGCCAAACGTTGAGCAGTGAATCTTAAATGCAGACAGCAAAGGTAGTACTATTCGCTTAATGGTTTAGAAGAGCAACAGTACCAAATCCATATTCTGAGCCATTCCTTTCAATGGAAGTAGCTGTACAGTCTGTGGTGTGGCTCTATGCTTTTTCTCTATGTTGAAATCTAAAAGTTGCAGGACCGTGGTACGATCAGCATATGTGTGTACAACCAAAACGTGGCAAAGATATATCCACCATGTCATCGGCAGATTTACACAAGGTAGATGCCTTTGTGATGGAACTGTACATGCTTTTCAATCTGTTTTTCTTCTTTAATAGTTAAGACCTTCCAGCTGTTTTTTGTTGTTGCAGCTAATTCTGTCACTTGAACTGTCCCTTTATTTACTCTGTTTCTGATTTTTCTTTTTTCTTCCTCTATTCTCATCCCCTTACTACCCCATTTCCTTTTTTATTCCCCCCCCCCCTCTGCCCGACTTTCCAGGTCGGTTCTTTGATGAGAATGAGTCTCCTGTAGATCCACAACATGGTTCTAAAGTGGCAGATTATAACGGGGATGATGGGAACGTGGGTGAATACGAGGCAGACAAGCAGGCAGATCTGGCTTACAATGAGGAAGAGGATGGTGATGGGGGAGAAGAAGATGTGCAAGGTGAGCTTGTGCTGTATGGCTAGACCTTAAGTTTCTCCTCCTCCAAACCCAAGCCTTTTAGTTGTGTAATACCTGACAAAAACTGTAAACTTAAAGGGACAGTATACACCAATTTTCATATAACTGCATGCAATAGAAACTATTATAAAGAAGAGTATGCACAGATACTGATATAAAAATTCAGTATAAACCCGTTTAAAAACTTCCTTAGAAGCTCCCAGTTTAGCACTGTTGATGTTAGGCTAGGACACCCAGTGAAAGGGGCTGGGAAATCAGAATGAGAAGACACACACACTCATTAGACAAACAGGAGCAATCTTGAATCTGTAGACATCAGTATACATCTAAAACTTTGGGGCTTGGTTAGGAGTCAGCACAATGTTATTTAAAAATAAGCAAAACTATACATTGTTACAAAAACACTTTCAGATAGGCTATATAAGTGGATAATCTACAAAACATTTATGCAAAGAAAAATCTAGTGTAACCTCTAAATCACTTAGAGTGTGGAGTATTATAAGATTGGAGAACGGTAGATTTGGGATTTCTTATACAATAAAAATGCATATATTTGTAATCCGTTCTTATGAGCTCTTTGCTTACCATTTACACAAAGAAAAATAAAAGGAGAAAATGTTTGCTTTTCTGTTAAGTGTGTGAAAGATAATGTACATTAAAGTACCATTAAAGGGCTAATTTAGTCAAAATTAAACTTTCATGATTCAGATAGAGCAGGCAATTTTAAGCAACTTTCTAATTTACTTCTTTTATTCATTTTTATTCGTTCTCTTGGTATCTTTATCGGAAAAAGCAAGGATGTAAGCTTAAGGAGCCGACCCATTTTTGGTTTAGCACCTGGGTAGGGCTTTTTGATTGGTGTATAAATGTAGCTACTAATCAGCAAGCGCTATTCAGGTGCTGAACCAAAAATTTGCTGGCTCCAAAGCTTTATTCAAATAAAGATACCAAGAGAACAAAGAAAATTTGATAATGGAAGTAAATAAAAAGTTGCTTATAATTGCATGCTCTATCTGAATCATAAAAGTTTAATTTTGACTAGACTATCTATGTCCATGCAGTTAACATATAGGCAGGATTTGTAAAACACTGTAGTTTTTTTCTTATGACTAACCTGATATATGGTATGTCTGTTGCACCCTAAGCACTATCTTTTTAATTGGATTTTATTTTCAAATTGGAATACTGTGTATGAAGTAGCATGCACAATATGCATCATTTCAAGATTAACTAAAGCTCAAGTATTCCTCTTAAACCAACTTGTGCATTGGAAGCTTTCCCTATAGGTCTTATGCTATCCTATAAATCAGATATTAATTTCTACCCCAAGAAAACATAGATCCTCTGTTTTACACCACTTGTACGCCCTCTCTGTTTATTTAAAGGAACATAATACTCATATGTGCTAAATCACTTGAAGTTGAAAGTGATGCAGCATAACTGTAAAAATCTGACAGGAAAATATCACCTGAGCATCTCTATTTAAAAAAGGAAGATATTTAACCTCCCAATTTCCTCAGCTCACCAGAGTAAGTGTTTTGTAAAAAGTTCTCCTTCAGTTACTGCCCAGCTGCAGGTTTAAAAAAGGAAGAAATGAGCAGCAGCCAATCAGCATCAGCTGTGTGTGTGTGTGTATATATATGTGTATATATATATATATATATATATATATATATATATATATATATATATATATATATATATATATATATATATATATATATCTATATCTCTTAAAATTCGGAAAGCCAAGTAAAAACACAGTGTATCAGCAGATACAATTTCTCCAAAACCTAGACTGACATGTTAGCATAGACAGCTGGGCAATCTGCAGCAGACATGTTTCGTGCCTACACTGCTGAAGCACTTGCTGCTTAATGGCATCCTAGCACAGTAATTATGCAGCAGCATTTGCCTCTACAGCGACCCTGTCGTTTACCCCCTCCCCTCTGCTGCCCTCCCCTCCCTTCAAGCACAGTGATTGCTCCTCCTGGCGCAGGCTTTCAAAGAAGCAGGGCCGTTTTCAGTAGTGTGGTCACATGCAACAGAATGAAAAAGCGTGCAGGGGCAGAGGATTTCCTGGTATCTTGAGACGCTTGCTCGTTTGCCTGTGACTAATTGGCTGACAATTTCTCTGCAGACTACCTGACCTTGACCCCTTCTCTCTCTCCTCTCTCTCTCTCCTCTCTCTCTCTCTCTCTCTCTCTCTCCCCTCTCTCTCCTCTCTCTCTCCTCTCTCTCTCCCCTCTCTCTCCCCTCTCTCTCCTCTCTCTATCTCTCTCTCCTCTCTCTCTCTCCTTTCTCTCCTCTCTCTCTCCTCTCTCTCTCCTCTCTCTCTCCCCCGTTGATCTTTATTTATGGGATGCTCAGCTTCCGTTCCACTACTATCATGAAGGGCAGTGATTGTAACAGGAGATGCTGCTCAACTTGGTCAACAGGCAAAACCATGATGTCTCACAGAGGTTCCCTGCTTTCTGTAACAGCTGCTCCCATGGTGCTGTCAGTAGTAATGGAATGTAAAGCAGGCAGGCAAAATGTATCTTCGTCTGTGTGGCCAAAAATTCTAGCACTGGCCCTGGGCATCATGAAGTTTTATGCCAGTAGATCTTTCCCTTTTAAAAGAAGTGTTAATGGAAATCTTAATTTTTTCCTCTCCCTGCTTTCCACTTAAGTCTTGTTTAGACTAGTGACTTCCACATTATTACAAAAAAAGTTATGGTACCAGTATGCCACAGACTTTAAGCAAATCTGTGTTCTTTGACATGATCACAGGATAGAGATGAAACCCTAGTATCCTTACTGTTATTCATGGTTGGTTTGACTGTGAAAATTGTGTAAGATACCTTATATTACAAGGACTATCATTAAAAGTTATTTTTATGTATAGATTGATCAGATTCTAGGATATTTAACAACCAAGCACAGTACTTAATATTTCCATTTCCTAAGTGGAGCCACATCAAAATGGATAAGTAGCATTCATGTTGACTCTTATGTGTAACAAAAAATAAATAAAATAATTTTGTTAAAACTAATAGTAAGTGCACACTTTGGACAACTCACACAACTAAGTTGGTGGGTAGTAACATGTTCACAATCATTAAAGGTGTAACAAAGGGAACCAGTCACTGTACTTTTCACTTTGTGCTATAAACCACCTGTGATGATTAGCAAGCTCTGAAAAAAGAGTAACAGTGTATATGTGTGAACCACAGCTACTGAGATACTGGTAAGACTTAGTTTGTTGCAGACAGTCAAACAGAAAATCACATGAATTACTATATAAGTAGATGGATGTGTTGTAAAATGTCGTACTATGGCTGCCACCTGTGAGTATCTCACTAATATAATGCAGCAGTACTACCGGGTACAACATCCAGTGAGTGTTAACACAGAGTAGATAATAATAAGATAAGGTATGAGAGTATATTTGCCTGGACTAACGTATATATCACTCTCAGATAACTTAGTCACACTAAGGCATGGTACCGGTACCTGGTAGAAGTAGTTGTTCGCTAGCATGCACAGGGAAGAGAAGCGCTGGAAGCGTGGCAGGCTCGGCACACAGATCAGCTGTAAGGCGGTGTGGAGATGGCGTGTGACGTCACCGCAAGAAGTTCCGGTATGCTGAGAACAGCCGAGTGAACAGCAGGCAGGAGATGACGAGCGGTAGGTCGATACTGGAGGGTGTGCTCATGGGAGGTCAGTAGCTAAACAGCAAGACTTGCACATCAGGCGAATATCAGACAATTAGTTAGGAAAGCCGTTGGCTCTTATAACCGCTGAGGAAATGACATATCTTAAAGGGGCAGTACAACAGAATTCAGAAGTAGAGAAATCTCAATGATATTAAGGTATTGTAACTGTATAAACATGACAACCCCTTTATCGCTGTTGTCATGTATGGACATTGTTGATGGGCAAAATCACAGATTCATCTTAAAATAAAAAACAAATTATGCTTACCTGATAAATTCTTTTCTTTCAGAATGGTGAGAGTACACGAGTGTGGACGTGGGATTGAATTCCCACCATTAGGAGGAGGAAAAGCTTTTAGCCTCTCCCACCTCCCTGTACTACTCAGTTTAACGTATAGCTGAGCAGTGGAAAGGAAACCGAGAGATAGGAAAGGCAAAGCAGAGTATATAGAGGTGCCAATAAAAAAACACTGCAGCAAAAAATAGGCGGGGTCTCGTGGACTCTCACCACCTTGAAAGAAAATAATTTATCAGGTAAGCATACATTTTGTTTTCTTTCATATGATGATGATATGCCACAAGCTTTGACGTGTTGGATTTAATGCCCAAGTTGTGGAGATTGTGACAAGGAAAGGGTGGAACAAGAACCAGGCAGTTCCTATTTGCCAGAGACTGTGGCTTGAAGGACTTTCCTTCCAAAAATTGTTTCTCAAAAAGCATAAGACATGAAAACTGAAAAATTTAGATAACGCATGTAAGGAAGACCAGGATGCAGCTTTGCAAAGCTGTCCCATTGATGCTTCATTTTGAAGCCCATGCTGTAGAAACTGATATAGTGCAAAGAGCTGAGATGCATTTAGAGGGTGACTTACCTGCTATCAAGAAGCTTTGATAATCACTAGTTTTAGAAAGAAGCTACTGCTGTAGCCCTTATTGTTCCTATTGTTCCTTACAAGGACGCAAAAGATGGAGAAATAAGTTGGAACTCTGTTCAAATCCTTAGAGGACCTTTGACCTGCAGACATGCAATCTGGAAATAGATTAAGTTCTGTAAGGAAGCCCCAAAGAATTAGCAAGGAATTGCACAAACCAGACTTGTCCTTTGTTGGTATTGTATCTCATCTTCAGTGTCTCAGAAATCAGACACCTCCAAGTCCACATGGATGCCTGGTTCCTCTTGGTCGAAGTCCAAAATGGCCAAAAAGCCTGCTCCTTCCTCCAAATTCTCATGAAGGTTAGGCCTCCAATACATAGGCTTTCGTCTCGCCCTCCTTGAGGAAGATTCCTCCTATCCAAAAACCTATAGCACCAGGGTAGCAAAATGTGCACGCTGTGAGGCTTCACACCAAAAAAAGCCCCCAATAAATTCATCCAAAAAAGAGTGTACAGCAGCACTGTGATTATATGCAATTTATTGCAGACTGTGACAAAGTATATGTTTCGGATCGAACGATCCTTAATCATGTATGTGATCATTTAAAATGAGCAACCTTAAATAGCCTATGCAGATCTTCTCCTACTGTGACATCATACAAGTAAAAGTCTACAATCAACTAGAATTTAACCCTTACAGGTGCTAATGGTTTGAAAGTGAAAATTGTACATTCTTGTGCACATAATGTATCAGAAATAAATGCAATAATGATCTCTGCATTTATTTCTGATACATTATGTGCACAAGAATATACCATTTTTACTTTCAACCCATTGGCACCTGTAAGGGTTAAATTCTAGTTAATTGTAAACTATTATTTGTATGATGTCACAGTAGGAGGAGATCTGCATAGGCTATTTAAAGGGATACTAAACCCAAGTTTTTTTTTTGTTTTAGGATTCAGATAGAGCATGCCATTTTAAGCAACTTTCTAATTTACTACTATTATTAATTTTTCTTTGTTCTCTTGCTATCTTTTATTTGAAAAAGCAGGAATCTAAACTAAGGAGCCGGCCCATTTTTGGTTCAGCACCTGCGTTGCGCTTGCTAATTGGTGGCTAAATGTACCCACTAATCCGCAAGCGCTATCCAGGGATCTGAGCCAAAAATGGGCTAGTTCCTTAGCTTAGATTCTTGCCTTTATCAAATAAAGATAGCAAGAGAACGAAGAAAAATGTATAATAGGAGTAAATTAGAAAGTTGCTTAAAATTGCATGCTCTATCTGAATCATTAAGGAAAAAAAATTGGGTTCAGTATCCCTTTAAGGTTGCTCATTTTGAATGATCACATACATGATTAACGATCGTTAGATCCGAAACGTTGTATACTTTGTCACAGTCTGCAATAAATTGCATATAATTATAGTGCTGCTGTAAACACTTTTTTTGGAATATTCCTCCTATCTCAGGTTCCAAAAGATCTTTAAAATACCAGGGCTTTCTTGGCATGTGTAACAGACCTAGAAGCCATGGGAGTGATTATTCTGGTCCCCTTAAGAGAATCAGAAGTTCTATTAAAACCGTTTCATTGTTCCAAAGAAAGAAAGAGAACTTACATGCCTATGTTTGATTTCAAGATTCTGAACAAATTTGACTGTTTTAACTTTCAAAATGGAGACTATTCGCACTAATATTACCTTTAGTGCAGGAGAGTCAACTTATGTCTATCATAGACTTGAAAGCTGACTCTATATTACCTTTAGTGCAGGAGAGTCAATTTATGTGTAACATAGACTTGACATGACTATTTGCATATCCCTATTCACAGGGATCATGTAAAAATCATCTGATTTATTTTTCTAAACAGACATTACCAATTTGTGATGCTTTATAGCACCAATAGTCTTCACAATCATTCTCTGAGCTCTTTTGTTCATAGTGAGAGCTCAGGACATTGCAAATAGCTCCTTACCTAGACAACATTCTAGTACAGGCTGCTTCCCTTCAGATGGCTCAGGAACATTTGAGCACAGTTATTTGTTTCCATGGCTTGAAAATAACCTCCCAAAAGAGCTCTCTATTACACAAACCAGAGTTGCCTTTCCGGGCTTCATCATAGACTCTGTAACAATGAGATCTCTTACATATGCTTGCATACTCAAATTGAAGGCCTGTGCCCTTCTCCAAGGAACGCTTCTTTCTACAGTGTGCTTCAATTCATGGAAGTAGCTAGTCTCATGGTAGCAGCTTCAGATGCCGTACATTTTGCCAGATGCCCTTTGTTGCTTCAAATGTTGCAACAGTTAAATGGAAATTACAACAACCTGACTCAGAAGATCTCTTTCAACAATAATTGATTCAGGGAGACCAATTTCTATGACCAATTTTGGTATTAATTACCACAAATTCTCGCCTGTTGGGGGTTCCCAGAGAGTGCAGGAGTTGGGTCTCCTCAAAGGGCAAGATTACTCCATTAGTCTATTCTTCGGGGCTCTTAAGAGTTGGCCTTGGTTATGACAGAAGTGTTTTCTGAGGTTTCAGTCATTGTCACAGCAGTGGCTTACATCTTTCAACAAGGATGTACTCAAAGTGCTTTAGCAATGCAAGAGGTAGCCCGCATTCTGACTTTGGTCAACACCATCATTGTATGATTTCAGAAATTCATATTCTGAGGGGGCTGGACAACTGGAAAGCAAACTTCCTCAGTCGTTAGTACCTTCACTGTCAAATAGTCCTTGAACCAGGAGGTGTTTGACCAGATTGGGAATTGTTGGGGAAGGCCAGACCTAGATCTCATGGCCTCTTGTTAGAATCTTAAACTACCCCAGTATTCTGTGAGATCTTGAAATCTGCAAGCAACTCTAATAGATGCACTAGGTATTCCCTGGTCATTTAATCTGATTTACATAGTTCCACCTTTTATGTTAATATTTAGGATATTAGCCAGGCTAAAACAAGAGAGGGCCTCAGAGATTCTAATTGCTCCGGGATGCCCTTTCAGGATTTGGTAAACAGATCTGATACAAATGTCCTCCAGCCAGCCTTGGCGTCTTCCTCTCAGGATGGACCTTCTCTATTAAGGTCCCTTCTTCCATCAAAACTTCAAATCTCTCAATTTGATGGCATGGCATTTGACCGTGTGATTTTGTGTATGAGAGGTTTTTCAAATCAAGTGACAGACACCTTGATTCAGGACAGAAAACCTGCTACGAAACTCATGTATCACTTATTTATAATCTGAAAAGTTTTCTTTTCCTGGTGTGTGTCAAACAATTTCCATTGGAACTCTTTCAGAATTCTTCCATTTTTGTAGGATGATCTAGATAAGGGTTAATCAGCCAGTTCCCTTAAAGGCCAAATATCTCCCCTTTCAACAAGAAGGTTTTGAGACTTCCTGACATTTAAGCATTTGTTCATACTTTGGTCAGGATAATACCAATTATCAGGCCTGCTTCCCCTTTGTAGAACCTTAAATTGGTTTTGAGGGTTCTTCAGGGCCAGCCGTTTGATCCTATGCATGGTTGTGATTCTCCCTACCTGATTTTTCATTAGGATAAAGCAGTTGTATGAACAAACTACTCTTTGCTTCCAAAGGTTGTTTTTTTTCTGAAAACTTCAATAAGGAAATTATAGTCCCATCTCTATCAGGCGCCAAAAACACAAAAGAGCCAATTCGATGTTATTAGAGCCTTTACATTTTATCCTAATGCCACTAAATAATTCAGAAATTCTTCCTTGTTTATCCATTTCTCAGGTCCCCACAAGGGACAGAAAGCTGCTGCAATTACCTTTGCAGTTTGGCTTAAAGCTTTGATTTTCAAAGGATACCTAGTAGAGGAAAGTCTCCCTCTGATCAAATTGCTGCTCATTTTATCAGAGCAAAAGTCATCATTTTGGGCTTTTAGAAATGAAGCTTCCACTGAAAATATTTGCAAGGCAGACTACCTGGTAATCTTTACATACCCTTACCTAATTTTTGACACATTTGCCTCTAATGAGGCTGCTTTTGGTAGGAAAGTTCTGCAGGCCGCAGTGCCTGTTTTGTACCTCTACCTGCCTTAACTGCTTTTTCTCACCCTATTTCATAGAAAGGTAACATAGAAACATAGATTTTGACAACAGATATGAACTATAGGCCCAACAAGTCTGCCCAAAATTTCCTAAAAGTGTACACTTCTCTAGTTTGTAGGATAGCCTTATGCTTATATGAGGCATTCTTGATGTCCCCCCCCCCCCCATAGTGTTTATTATTACCACCTCTAATGGAAGTTTATTCCATGAATCAATCACCCATTCTGTGAAGAAGTCCTTCTGCAAATTACTCCTGAAATGGTGGTCTTGTTGACTTCACAGCTTCGGTATAAGATGTGATGGCTCATGGACTCTCACCATCTTATGAAAGAAAGCAAAATGTATGCTTACCTGGTAAATTTGTTTATTTCATGATGGTGAAAGTCCACGACAGATGCACTTGTTTTTCTATAACAGTTAATGGCAGTGCTAGTTTGCACTTCTTCTTTCACCTGCTTTTCCTTTTCCTACTTTTTTTTTCCTCTCCTATCTCTTTACCATAAGGCAATCGTTGGAAAGTGGGAGGGATTAAAGCTCTATTAAGTGGGATGTTTTGCCTCCACCTGTATGACTGGACTTTAATCCCACATGTGATGACTTGTGGACTTTCACCATCATAAAATAAGTGAATTTATCAGGTAAGCATACATTTTTTATTTTTTTTTTATTTTTTTTGCTGCTGGTAGAATTTTGGGAAATGAAAGATTTAGAAGAGATGGCATCAGCGATCAATAAGGAAGTTACTCAGTTTTTCAGTTGTTTCTCTTTTGCAGATGTAAAATGCAGAATGGGTGTAGGTATTTCCTCCAGTTGCAGTTATTCTGAAATTACTTAACCGAATTCAGAAAGAAATTCTGAATATTATAGCAATTTTTTTGTTTTATTTTGAACTAGAAGGGTGTGTGTGTTTTTTGTTTTTGTTTTTTTGCTAAAAAGTTTAACATTGTAATCTCTGTTAATGATTTCTGGTTGTAGCAAGGAGTCTTCTGAGTGTTGCGTTTCTGGCAGTTGAATATTACAGAGGCAATCATTCAGACTAAATGCTCAAAGCAAAGAAATCTTCAAGATCAAGCTTTGGAAATTTCTAACACCAAAAAGGCTCAAAATCCTTCAATCCAATTATTTTAGGTAATTCTTAATATGCTTCTGAAAACAAGAATTCTCATAGAGTTACAGCTTGTGTTGTTTGCCCATGTGAATGTCCCTTTTATACAAATAGATAAGGCTTCATTCTTGTTTTTAACACTTGTGGTTATTACATCTGCCAGATGAGTCTCTGAGGTGTAGTACTTTCCCTAAATTCTTACCTAAAGTTGTCCGTCTTTCATTCTATTATGATATTGCACTTCCAGCTTTCAACAGAGAACACCAGCAATGAGTACCTTGGATTTAGTAAAATGTTTACATATCTACCTGAGCAGAACTGAAGATTTCAGACGTTCTGCCAAAACGTTTGTAATTCCGCAAGTGCACAAATAGGGACTTGATCCTGCTAAGACTACAAATTTAAGTTGGATGATGCCTAATATTTTAAGAATATCTGTTTGTTTGAAACATTAAGTAGCTGACACTGACTCCGAAATCATTCTTTATAGGTTACCCTTTGAGGGCAATTCCCTTGTTCAGTAATTTTCAAGAGCTTTGGAGGTAAAAGTGATCATATTGTTAGTCCCATAGACAAACATTTTGACTCATTCCTCTGTATGCTCTGGGCTCAGAGAATTATTTTGCTGCTCTGAAGCAAGTGCTTTTGCCTGCCCAGTCCTTCGCAAGCAATAATGTTTCAAGATGTCTGGGCGGATTTGATTCCAATTGTAGTTCTTTATATTACCAAAATCTACATAATCAAACTGAACATTGATAGTAAAACATTCATGTTGGTTCAATTTATGAGAAGTTGCTGCTTATGTCAAAGCAATATAAAACGTTCTGCCTCCGCAAGCAAAATCTGGTCTCTTTCAAGTTCCCTTAAAATTGAGGAGCTTCTGTTGGTATGTCTTATACCTTTTGGGTATTAAACATGTATACTGTGTGCAAATAACAATTAATTTTGAATTTGTACTGGCAGTTTCTAGTTTTTCACTTTGTATATGAATGTATACCTAAAATCAAAGACAAGTCCTGAGGTTTATAAGCCCCCTGTTTAATTTGTCTGGGGAATGACCCTTTTAGTTTGTCTGTATTTATATTGTACCAAAAACATACACAAAAGTCCTAATAATAATGATATTATTGCAATGTCTCCATAAGAGGAACTGGTCAGCAATGAGATTTTGTTACGTTTGTTTTTGTTTCTGACAGGTATGGCTCATTATTCAGTTCAATTAAGAAAATAAAATGACTAATTCCCATTCAGGCCTGTGTTGTCTTGGAATCAGAATTTCAGAATTACCTCAATAAAATCATATTGCAAGACAAATTAGTAAAGCTGGTTCAGTTTGTGTAATAATTTAGGTCTCTACACAGTGCAGCAATATTTATTGTGATGAGTATAATAGGAAAATTATCTTTAACTTTACCAATTACTTACTACAGCCTGGTATCACTTGTCCTCTGCCTCTAAGTCCTGATCTTCTACTTCAAGTTCTAATCTTTCTTCCAGATATACAGGCCTTGTATCTGACAGTTTAAAGGGATCGTAAAGTCCAAATTAAACTTTCATGATTCAGATAGGGCGTGTAAACAACTTTATAATTTGCTTTTATCATCAAATTTTGTTCTTGCTATTCTTAGTTAAAGGCTAATACTAGGTAGGCTCATATACTGATTTCTAAGCCCTTGGAGGATCTAATTTCAATGCTTTTGACAGTTTTTCACAGCTAGAGGGCATTAGTTCATGTGCTTCATATAGATAACACTGTGCTCATGCACGTGAAGTTATTTAGGAGTCAGCATTAATTGCTTGAAATGCAAGTCTGACAAAAGATCTTAGATAAGGAGGCAGTCAGCAGAAGCTTAGATACAAGGTAATTACAGAGGTAAAAAATATATTTCTATAGCAGTGTTGGTTATGCAAAACTGGGGAATGGTAAAAAAATGGGATTATCTATCTTTTTAAACAATAACAGTTTTTGTGTTTACTATCCCTTTTAATGACTGTGTGAAGTATTTGATGCTGTGATCAATATGTTATTGTAAGCTTGTAAAGTGTTCTCTTTCGTCTTGTTTAATGTCCCTTTCTTCTGAAGTGGCGAGAGTCAACAAGCCATTATTCCTGGGATTTAACTCCTGACCACTAGGAGGAGGCAAAGATTCCCAACATTCCAAAAGCGTTTAATCCCTCCCACTTTTCTGGTATTCCAGTCTTATCTTTGCCTATATACATTGACTTTTTTCTACCATTTCAATGTTTTTGCCTCTTCTGATGCTGCTTTTGGTAGGAACGTACTTCAGCCCGCAGTATCTGGCAATTAGATGCCTGCCTTAATTTTTTTCCTGCCCATTTACTCATTGATTCCACAGCTTATGGTGTTAGATCCCAAGAGAAAAGGCTCATGGACACCTTATGAAAGAAAACAAAATGTATGCTTACCTAATAAATTATTTCATGGTCGTCATAATTTACAAGATCCACCCACTTTAATTATTTTTATTGGTGGCAGTTCTAGTTTGCACCTCATTTTCCTTGCTTTGTCATTTCCTTCCTTTCTATTCCTCCTTTGCCTCCTTCTAGTGGCCAGGAGATGAATCTCAGGAGTAATGGCTCGTGGACACTCTCCACCATGAAAGAAAGCATACATTTTTATTTTATTTTTTATCTTGGCTCTTCCCTTGGTAATACTTACCAGGTGAGAAACCCCCCTCACAGGACTTAGGGGTTCTCTCTCTCCTGTTCCATACGTGTAGAGACAGTGACACCTTTATTTCCCTGCTTCGTGGGGGTGTATGCAGGGTGAAGACCAGGAGTCCTGGGCAAGCATCCCTGTGGAGCAGTTAGTTTTTGTGTGCAATGCTGTTTTTTTCCAAGCAGTTCTATGCAGATTAATGTTAGTTACTCTACTGTTTTAGATCAGGCGTCCTCAAACTTGACCCTCCAGAAGTTTTGGAACTACATTTCCCTTGATGCTCAGCCAGCTGATATGCTGGCTGGGCATCATGGGAAATGTAGTTCCAAAACCTCTGGAGGGCCAAGTTTGAGGATGTCTGGTTTAGATAAATCATTATATTGCCTACTGCCGAGGACATTGTTCAACATGCTAAAAGGTATTTTTATGTTTGCTGTTTGTATTACTTCTTTAAAAAGAGCTACTTAAGTACTAAACTATATTGACTTTTAAAATATTTGTGTGTTTTCTAGAGCCCTGAGTCTAAAACTGTTCTTACATGTGCCTTATGTGATAGATTCTGCTGGCAAGATAAATGCTATTCAAAGTCTGAATTGGCCAAATTTATGGTGTCCACTTTACTACTTCCACTGCTTCTGGGTAGCTTGTGTTGAAACTCACCTCTCTGGGTCTGATGGAGAAGTTTTTTTTTCTTCTGATAAATCTGAAATTCCTACTGCAATTCAGTAAATTTCACTTTGAGTTTATTAGCCTTTCCCTGCTAAGCCTTTTTTTTACCTCGGTGCTGAGCCAATTTTGAGCTTATTGCTACCTACATCTAAACACTTACTTTTAAGTCAAATTTCAGCGAGTGACCCACACAAATATATATATATATATATATATATATATATATATATATATATATATATATATATATATATATATATATATATATATATATATATATATATATATAAATAAAACAGGTGGGATCCGAACTGCACAGTCCAAAAAAAAGGAATACTCTAAATATAAATTGATTGCGGTGCAACACCTTAAGGCCCAAATGTAGAAATATAGGTAAAAAGAACAAAGATGGCACACGGTTTAAAAGGCTAAACCTTTATTTTGGAGCAACATTTGAGAAAGGGGGCAGGAGCCCCGAAACGTTGCTCCAAAATAAAGGTTTAGCCTTTTAAACCGTGTGCCACCTTTGTTCTTTTGATATATATATATATATATATATATATATATATATATATTAATTTGGAGTAGCCGTGTTAGTCCAGTAGATAGATGCTCAAAAAACAAAGTATGCAGTGATACCTTTTTTATTGGACTAACATAATATTTAAAAGACAAGCTTTCGAGAGTCTACATTAAGTCCTTCATTTCTGGAAAATTAATATTGTACCCCTGTTGGTCATCACTTCTCCCAGACTGGTGACTCCATCCTTAACCTCAGGATTAAAATTCTTAAAGGGAATTTCAAAGATTCTCATGAACGAAAGACGTTTGAGATGAAAATGATCACACATTTCAATACCAGAAATGAAGGACTTAATGTAGACTCTGGCTTTCTCACACACTACCATAACTTTCTATAATCTCTCATCTTATTGTCCTATATTGGTTTCTTTTTCCTTTTGTTTTTCCTCTCATCTGGCCTATTTACTCTCTTAAAAGGCTTACAGAAATTATTAGCAAGGAGTGGGATAGACCGGGTGTGCCTTTTTTCCCCACCTCCTATATTTAGAAAAATGTTTCCAATAGACGCCACTACACGGGACTTATGGCAGACGGTCCCTAAGGTGGAGGGAGCAGTCTCTACTTTAGCAAAGCGTACCACTATCCCGGTTGAGGACAGTTGTGCTTTTTCAGATCCAATGGATAAAAAATTGGAGGGTTACCTAAAGAAAATGTTTATTCAACAAGGTTTTATTTTACAGCCCCTTGCATGCATAGCGCCTGTCATGGCCGCGGCGGCATTCTGGTTTGAGGCCCTGTAAGAGGCCATCCATACAGCTCCATTGACTGAAATTATTGACAAGCTTAGAACACTTAAGCTAGCTAACTCATTTCTTTCTGATGCCATTGTTCATTTGACTAAACTAACGGCTAAGAATTCCGGATTCGCCATCCAGGCACGTAGGGCGCTATGGCTTAAATCCTGGTCAGCTGACGTGACTTCGAAGTCTAAATTACTCATCATTCCTTTCAAGGGGCAGACCTTATTCGGGCCTGGTTTGAAGGAAATTATTGCTGACATTACTGGAAGTAAGGGTCATACCTTTCCTCAGGACAGGGCCAAAGCAAAGGCCAAACAGTCTAATTTTCGTGCCTTTCGAAATTTCAAGGCAGGTGCAGCATCAACTTCCTCCGCTTCAAAGCAAGAGGGAACTTTTGCTCAATCTAAGCAGGCTTGGAAACCTAACCAGTCCTGGAACAAAGGCAAGCAGGCCAGAAAGCAGGCTGCTGCCTCTAAGACAGCATGAAGGAACGGCCCCCTATCCGGCGACGGATCTAGTAGGGGGCAGACTTTCTCTCTTCGCCCAGGCATGGGCAAGAGATGTTCAAGATCATATCTCAGGGATATCTTCTGAACTTCAAAGCTTCCCCTCCACAAGGGAGATTTCATCTTTCAAGGCTATCTGCAAATCAGATAAAGAAAGAGGCATTCCTACGCTGTGTGCAAGACCTCCTAATTATGGGAGTGATCCATCCAGTTCCGCGGACGGAATAAGGACAGGGTTTTTATTCAAATCTGTTTGTGGTTCCCAAAAAAGAGGGAACCTTCAGACCAATTTTGGATCTAAAGATCTTAAACAAATTCCTCAGAGTTCCATCTTTCAAAATGGAAACTATTCGGAACATCCTACCCATGATCCAAGAGGGTCAGTACATGACCACAGTGGACCTAAAGGATGCCTACCTTCACATACCGATTCACAAAGACCATCATCAGTTCCTAAGGTTTGCCTTTCTAGACAGGCATTTCCAATTTGTAGTTCTTCCCTTTGGGTTGGCTACAGCCCGAGAATCTTTACAAAGGTTCTGGGCTCACTTCTGGCGGTTCTAAGACCGCGAGGCATAGCGGTAGCTTCGTATCTAGACGACATCCTGATACAGGCGTCAAACTTTCAAGTTGCCAAGTCTCATACAGATATAGTTCTGGCATTTCTGAGGTCGCACGGGTGGAAAGTGAACGAGGAAAAGAGTTCTCTATCCCCACTCACAAGAGTCTCCTTCTTAGGGACTCTTATAGATTCTGTAGAAATGAAAATTTACCTGACAGAGTCCAGGTTATCAAAACTTCTAAATGCTTGCCGTGTTCTTCACTCCATTTCGCGCCCTTCGGTGGCTCAGTGTATGGAGGTAATCGGCTTAATGGTAGCGGCAATGGACATAGTGCCATTTGCGCGCATACATCTCAGACCGCTGCAATTATGCATGCTGAGTCAGTGGAATGGGGATTACACAGATTTGTCCCCTCTGCTAAATCTGGATCAAGAGACCAGAGATTCTCTTCTCTGGTGGTTGTCTCGGGTCCACCTGTCCAAGGGTATGACCTTTCACAGGCCAGATTGGACAATTGTAACAACAGATGCCAGCCTTCTAGGTTGGGGTGCAGTCTGGAACTCCCTGAAGGCACAGGGATCGTGGACTCAGGAGGAGAAACTCCTTCCAATAAATATTCTGGAGTTAAGAGCGATATTCAATGCTCTTCTGGCTTGGCCTCAGTTAGCAACACTGAGGTTCATCAGATTTCAGTCGGACAATATCACGACTGTGGCTTACATCAATCATCAAGGGGGAACCAGGAGTTCCCTAGCGATGTTAGAAGTCTCAAAAATAATTCGCTGGGCAGAGTCCCACTCTTGCCACCTGTCAGCAATCCATATCCCAGGCGTGGAGAACTGGGAGGCGGATTTTCTAAGTCGTCAGACTTTCCATCCGGGGGAGTGGGAACTCCATTCCGAGGTGTTTGCTCAATTGATTCATCGTTGGGGCAAACCAGAGTTGGATCTCATGGTGTCTCGCTAGAACGCCAAGCTCCCTTGTTACGGATCCAGGTCCAGGGACCCAGAAGCGATGCTGATAGATGCTCTAGCAGCGCCTTGGTTCTTCAACCTGGCTTATGTGTTTCCACCATTTCCTCTGCTCCCTCGACTGATTTCCAAAATCAAACAGGAGAGAGCATCGGTGATTCTGATAGCACCTGCGTGGCCACGCAGGACTTTGTATGCAGACCTAGTGGACATGTCATCCTTTCCACCATGGACTCTGCCTCTAAGACAGGACCTTCTGATACAAGGTCCTTTCAATCATCCAAATCTAATTTCTCTGAGACTGACTGCATGGAGATTGAACGCTTGATTCTGTCAAAGCGTGGCTTCTCCGAGTCAGTCATTGATACCTTAATACAGGCACAAAAGCCTGTTACCAGGAAAATCTACCACAAGATATGGAGTAAATATCCTTATTGGTGTGAATCCAAGAATTACTCATGGAGTAAGGTTAGGATTCCTAGAATATTGTCTTTTCTCCAAGAGGGCTTGGACAAAGGATTATCAGCTAGTTCCTTAAAGGGACAGATTTCTGCTCTGTCTATTCTTTTGCACAAGCGTCTGGCAGAGGTTCCAGACGTTCAGGCATTTTGCCAGGCTTTGGTTAGAATTAAGCCTGTGTTTAAACCTGTTGCTCCTCCGTGGAGCTTAAACTTGGTTCTTAAAGTTCTTCAAGGAGTTCCGTTTGAACCCCTTCATTCCATTGATATTAAACTTTTATCTTGGAAAGTTCTGTTTTTGATGGCTATTTCCTCGGCTCGGAGAGTCTCTGAGCTATCTGCCTTACAATGTGATTCTCCTTATCTGATTTTTCATGCAGATAAGGTAGTTCTGCGTACCAAACCTGGGTTTTTACCTAAGGTGGTTTCTAACAAGAATATCAATCAAGAGATTGTTGTTCCATCATTGTGTCCTAATCCTTCTTCAAAGAAGGAACGTCTTTTACATAATCTGGACGTAGTCCATGCCTTGTAGTTTTACTTAAAAGCTACTAAGGATTTTCGTCAAACATCTTCCCTGTTTGTCGTTTACTCTGGACAGAGGAGAGGTCAAAAAGCTTCGGCAACCTCTCTGTCCTTTTGGCTTCGGAGCGTAATACGCCTAGCCTATGAGATTGGACAGCAGCTCCCTGAAAGGATTACAGCTCATTCTACTAGAGCTGTGGCTTCCACATGGGCCTTCAAAAATGAGGCCTCTGTTGAACAGATTTGCAAGGCTGCGACTTGGTGTTCGCTTCACACTTTTTCAAAATTTTACAAATTTGATACTTTTGCTTCTTCGGAGGCTGTGTTTGGGAGAAAGGTTCTTCAGGCAGTGGTTCCTTCCGCTTAATCCTGCCTTGTCCCTCCCATCATCCGTGTACTTTAGCTTTGGTATTGGTATCCCACAAGTAATGGATGATCCGTGGACTGGATACACTTAACAAGAGAAAACATAATTTATGCTTACCTGATAAATTGATTTCTCTTGTAGTGTATCCAGTCCACGGCCCGCCCTGTCCTTTTAAGGCAGGTCTAAATTTTAATTAAACTACAGTCACCACTGCACCCTATGGTTTCTCCTTTCTCTGTTTGTTTTCGGTCGAATGACTGGATATGACAGTTAGGGGAGGAGCTATATAGCAGCTCTGCTGTGGGTGATCCTCTTGCAACTTCCTGTTGGGAAGGAGAATATCCCACAAGTAATGGATGATCCGTGGACTGGATACACTACAAGAGAAATAAATTTATCAGGTAAGCATAAATTATGTTTTTTCCAGGGTAAGAATTTATTTGGTTCTCAATTGGATTCTATTTCTAATATCACTGGGGTGAAGGGAGTCTTTCTACCTCAAGATAAAAAACCTAAGGGTAAATTTAAGGCTCCTAATCGTTTTCGTTCCTTTCATCAGAATAAAGAACAAAAAAAAACACTCCTTTCCCTAAGGCCTCTGGTTCCAATTGGAGACCATCTTCAAATTGGTATAAAACCAAGCCTTAAAAAAAACAAAAACAAATCTAGCCCCCAAGGCTGCATGAATTGAGTACGGCCCTCAATCCAGTTCAGCTGGTGGGGGGCAGATTGAAATTATTTCAGGACGTTTGGACAGGTTCTGTTCAGAATATTGTGTCTCAAGGGTATCAAATAGGTTTCAGAATAAGACCTCCCATGGGAAGATTCTTTCTCATGTTCCAACAAATCCTGTAAATGCTCAGGCTTTTCTGAAATGTGTTTCAAACCTAGAGCTTTCAGGGGTGATTGTACCAGTTCCTCTCCAGGAACAGGGTTTGGGGTTCTATTCAAATATATTTATTGTCCCAAAGAAATAATTCTTTCAGACCAGTTCTGGATCTGAAATTTCTAAAATCATTTTGTAAGAGTCACAACTTTCAAGATGGTGACTATTCTGCCTTTTGTTCAGCAAGGGCATTTTATGTCCACAATAGACTTACAGGATGCTTATCTTCACATCCTAATTTTTTTTTTTTTTTTATATTAAAAGTTTTTATTCATTTTCAAACTTTTGGAAGTAACAATGAGACACGCAGGTCCCAGTCGCATACATCGAAAGTAAACATAAATATGCAATTATGATTTGGACCGGGGGTCCCAAGGTACATAAATAATACAATAATAAGAAAAACCAATAAGAAAAAGCAAAACAAAATATAGGACGGTCGCCCCAAGTCTATAGACGACAGTTCCCATCAGAATGAATACAAGTGGGGGACCATAAAGTGACCAATACAACACCTCACATGTCCTGGGGACAGAACATGAACCAGATGGGGGGGGAGGAGGTAGGCAGCTGGGGGAGTAACAGGCGAGGAGCTTTAGGTCGTGACAGATGGGTGCCAGGAAGTGTCAAACTTGTCTTTCCAGTCGGCCCAAGCAAGTTCAAATAAGTCCAGTTTGTTTAAGTCATAATATATAGTCTTTTCCATGGTGTATAGGAAGGCCATAGTTTTCACTATCTCGTTCCACGAGGGGGGAGAGTCTTTTTTTCCAGGACCTAGCCAAATTAGTTTTAATAGAGGCTAGTAAGTAGACGCTGAAAATGCTTTGGTGCTTGGGTAAGTCATGTACTTCACATCCTAATTTATCCAGACCACAATCCGTTTCTTAGATTCTCTTTTCTAGACAAGCATTATTAATTTTTTGCTCTTCCATTTGGCCTAGCGACAGCTCCAAGAATCTTCTCAAAGGTTCTCTGTGCCCTTCTACATGTAATCAGAGAGCAGGGTATTGTGGTGTTTCCTTATTTGGACGATATCTTGGTACTAGCTCAGTCTTTTCATTTAGCAGAATCTCACACAAAACTAGTGTCGTTTCTTCAAAGGCATGGTTGGAGGATCAATTTACAAAAAAGTTTCTTGATTCCTTAAACAAGGGTCACCTTTTTAGGTTTCCAGATAGATTCAGTGTCCATGACCGACAAGAGGCAAATTAAATTGGTTTTAGCTTGTCTAAACCTTCAGTCTCAATCATTCCCTTCAGTGGCTATGTGCATGGAAGTTTTAGATCTTATAAATGCCCCGTTGGACGCTATCCCCTTTGCTCATTTTCATATGAGACCTCTGCAGCTTTGCATGCTGAATCAATGGTGCAGGGATTATACTCGGATATCACAACTGATATTCTTAAATCCAAACATTCAACTCTCTTGTCTTGGTGGTTGGACCATCACCGTATTGTTCAAGGGACCTCTTTTGTTCATCCTTCCTGGACTGTGATCTCAACAGATGCAAGTCTTACAGGTTGGGGATCTGTCTGGGGGTTTGGAATCCTCAAGAGGTGAGGTTACCAATCAATATTTTAGAACTCCATGCTATCTTCAGAGCTCTTCAGACTTGGCTTCTATTAAAGAGAGAACTTTTCATTCTTTTTGAGACAGACAATATCACAACAGTGGCATATGTCAATCATCAGGGGGGACTTGCAGCTCTTTAACAATGAAAGCAGTATCTTGGATACTTTCTTTGGCGGAGTCTAACTCTTGTCTAATTTCTGCATTTCACATCCCAGGTGTAGACAATTGGGAAGCGGATTTTCTCAGTCATCAGACTTTGCATCCGGGGGAATGGTCTCTCCATCCAGATGTGTTTCATCAGATTGTGCTGATGTGGGGTCTTCCAGAAATAGATCTGATGGCCTCCCGTCTGAACAAGAAACTTCCCAGATACCTTTCCAGGTCCAAGGATCCTCAGGCGGAGATGGTGGATGCTTTAGCAGTTCCTTGGTTTAACCAACCTGCTTACATATTTCCGCCTCTAATTCTTCTTTCAAGGGTGATCTCCAAGATCATAATGGAACAATCTTATGTGTTTCTGATAGCACCAGCATGGCCTAACAGGTTCTGGTATGCGGATCTTGTCTGGATGTCCAGTTGCCAACCTTGGCCACTTGCTTTAAGGCCAGACCTGTCTCAAGGGCTGTTTATCCATCAGGATCTCAAATCTCTAAATTTGAAGGTATGGAAATTGAACGCTTAGTTCTTAGTCATAGAGGTTTCTCTGACTCAGTGATTAGCACTATGTTACAGGCTTGTAAGTCTGTTTCAAGGAAGATTTATTATCGGGGTTGGAAAACCTATATTTCATGGTGCTCCTCTCATAAATTTTCTTGGCATTCATTTAGAATTCCTAGGATTTTACAGTTTCTTCAGGATGGTTTGGATAAGGGTTTGTCTGCAAATACTTTGAAGAGACAAATCTCTGCTCTTTCTGTCTTATTTCATAGGAAAATTGCCAAACTTCCTTTTGTTCAGGCTTTGGTTCGTATCAAATCTGTTAAATCTATTTCTCCTCTGAGGAGTCTCAATTTGGTTTTAAGTATTTTGCAGGCTCCTCCTTTTGAGCCTATGCATTCTTAAGGATATTAAACTACTTTCTTGGAAAGTGTTATTTCTTTTGGCTATCTCTTCTGCTAGAAGAGTTTCTGAGTTGTCGGCTCTCTTGTGAGTCTCCTTATCTGATTTTCCATCAAGATAAAGCTGTCTTGCGGACTTCGTTTAAATTTCTGCCTAAAGTTGTGAATTCTAACAACATTAATAGAGACATTGTTGTTCCTTCCTTGTGTCCTAATCCCAAGAATTCTCTTGAAAGATCTCTACATTCTTTGGATGTGGTAAGAGCTTTGAAATACTATGTTGAGGCTACTAAGGATTTCAGACTTCTATTTGTTATTTTCTCTGGTTCCAGGAAAGGTCAGAAAGACTCTGCCATTTCTTTGGCATCTTGGCTGAAACTTTTGATTCACAAAGCTTATTTGGAGGCGGGGCAGTCTCAGCCTCAGAGAATTACAGCTCATTCTACTAGATCAGTTGCCACTTCTTGGGCTTTTAAGAATGAAGCTTCAGTTGATCAGATTTGCAAAGCAGCAACTTGGTCGTCTTTGCATACATTTTACAAAATTTTACCATTTTTATGTATTTGCTTCTTCTGAAGCAGTCTTTGGTAGAAAAGTTCTTCATGCAGCGGTCTTAGTTTGATTCTATTGCCTATGTTTTTTTAAAAAAATTTTTTTTTAAGAAAACAATTATTATTTGGATTTAAAGGGACAGTATACACTCATTTTCATATAACTGCATGTAATAGACACTACTATAAAGAATAAGATGCACAGATACTGATATAAAAATCCAGTATAAAATGGTTTAAAAACGTGCTTAGCTTTCAGTTTAGCTCTGTTGTAAAGGTAGTTGGAAAGCCTACTGCAAGTGGGAAATAAGACACTCCCCCTTCTTTTACATATGAAAAGACCCTTTACACAAACAGGAGCAAGCTGAAGAAGGTAGATGACGGTATTCAAATAAAACTTTGGGGCTTGGTTAGGAGTCTGAAAATCAGAGCAATGTTATTTAAAAATAAGCAAAATTATACATTTAAAAAAAAAAACTTTATGGGCTTTATAAATAGATCATCTACAAAACATTTATGCAAAGAAAAAATTAGTGTATAATGGCCGTTTAATTTCTCAGCTGTTTTTATTTTATCCGTCCCTCTCTAGTGACACTGTGGATTTCAACATATTTGGTATTATTATCTCATTTGACACTAGCTCATGGACTCTTGCCATTTACATGAAAGAAAACAACATAATTTTTTTTTATTTCATAGTGGCAAGAGTCCATGAGACCCGCTCTATTTTTTGGTGATTATGCTTTTTTTTTAGTATGAAAGCACATTTTTCCAGTTCATTTTTTTTGTATGCTTTTTTACTCCCTTTTACACCTCACTACTTGGCTATATGTTAAACTGAGGTATGAGTGTGGTGGGAGGTGTATTTATAGGCATTTTGAGGTTTGGGAAACTTTGCCCCCTCCTGGTAGGAATGTATATCCCATATGTCACTAGCTCATGGACTCTTGCCACTATGAAAGAAATTTATCAGGTAAATTCTTGCATAAATTATGTTTTCTAACATATTTGCTACCCCTGTTATAGAAAACCGGAGTTGGTTACTCTGTATTTTCTTTTTCTATAGGTTCATGATAGATGTGGCCATCTATCACACCTAGAAGTGCTCCTGCCCTATTACAGAACAGGTATGTGCCTTTTTATTTTTCAGGTGGGAGAACAGCACTTATACATTATAAGGTCAAGGATCCCTAGTGGGGATTAGTGCCTATCCCTTTCAACAGACATATATAAGGTATTTAATATGGGCAGTGCAGTCTATTTTTATAGTGAACATCCTTAGATATGGATGTGGCTGGGCTGACATAATAATTAGGAGTGACAGTCACCTTTTTTATGAGTCGGTGTACAGTGGACTGGCATTTCCTAACAGGATCCGGTTATTATACTTCTAAAGCTGTATTTCAGCTAATAGGACACCAGTATGCTTTGAAACGGCAAGTGAGCTTAGTTTTAAGAGCCCAAGTCTCTCCCTGTGATCAGATATATTGAAAAGCGGTGTCATGGCCAAAATAGTGGTTTACTGTCAGAGCTCTAAATTAGATTGGTGCTGCTGTACAGGGTCGCTTTCTAATTTTCAGAGGGAGTAATTTAGGGCTGCATTCGCGGCTTCATATAACTGTGGCTCCACACTACAAAGACACTTCAGGGCACTGATGTTTGAGTGCCGGTGTAACGAAGATCCCATAATCCTTTTTTATTAGGAGTTTGTGTCAGTGGGGGTAATAGTAAATTTCACTACATAAGCTACGTAGCAATCTGTGTAGTATTTTTGATTGGTTTTGCGTCTTGCTTCTTTTTAATACTGACCTTTTTAATAGAATGTCTTTTATGGTTATACCTTACATTATACAGTTAAGGTTGCCTTTTATTGAGCTGGTGCGATACTCAGAACTCTTTGCAATCTGTATTCACAAGAGTGAATAATGAAGCAGGGCAATTTATTATGCTTTATTTTTCTGTGTCCTCTAGGTCTATTAAGTACACCTGACTGACATGTAGGACTATGATGTCCTTTAGTTCAGGTATGACAGCGGTAATTTGTATTCCTCTGTAGTTAAAGAGGACTAGGTTTCTGAATCGTATGTCTAAATGAAAATCCTATTCTCAGAGGCTATTTTCTTTCTAATGACAAGATGAGTCCACGGATCATCTAATTACTATTGGGAATATCACTCCTGCCCAGCAGGAGGCTGCAAAGAGCACCACAGCAAAGCTGTTAAATATCACCTCCCTTCCCTCCAACCCCAGTCATTCTCTTTGCCTACGTTAGAGCAAGGAAGTGGTAAAGTTAGGTGTTAGAAAAGATTCTTCAAGCAAGATTTTTTTTTTTTTTTAAGTAGTGCAAGATTGTGCTGCTTTGTCCTAGGGTGTAGCCGTAGTCCATATCAGTCTCTTCAGTAGAGCAGTGGTGGCTTTCAAGCAATGGGAACTTGTGGGACATAATTCTCATTGCACCTCCCATGTAGTTAATGCTGCCCTAATACTGAAAGTCTGAGTAAGACCCCTCAAACTTAGTAAGCTGCCTTGCTGCCTGGCAGATTTGAGGTAAGTGCTGACTTTAATTTTTCTGGGCAACAGGAAAAAATTGGGCACTTTATTCACTATATACTGGGACACAGGAATTTCTCCTATATGTTTGGGGAAACATACAAAGGAAGGCAGTATCGTTATGGCAGGCACTGGGGCTGAGGAGGTTAAAAAGGCTAATTTTTTATGTGGTGTTCACTTCTCCCAACGGCTTGACTTTAAGATATGCCGTCTAATATTTTAGACGCCCATGATGGGCAGGGCTAACTGAGGCGGCAATTTTCTGTTGCGCGCCGTTTTACCCTTCACTTCCTGTGACCGGAGGGGGGACATAGGTCGTGTCAGATAGCAGTCTCAGACAGGAAAGCACATAATAAACGCTTAATGCTGCGTTATTAGGACTGGACAGTTTTTCATTGTGCTGCAAGTCAATTTCCGGATCTTCTACTGGAGAATACTATCCAGTGTCAGCAGGGCAGGTAGGCACCTCAGCAAAGCTAAGCTGAGGTGTAGAGATTGTCAGTAGTGCTTGTGTAACGCTATGTTACTTGTTCTTAATGTTTTGTTGCTAATGTGGAACCACCAGTCCCTTTCTGTTCCCCATGTATTGAGAGATTTTTAAATTACAGGGATAGACTTTTTTCTGAGCCAACATTGTCTAAGGCGGATGCTGTTCAGGAGTCTGACAATGTTCAATATATGCCGCAGCTTTCTCCTCAAGTGTCCCAAATTTTATCACCCACACATGCAGTGCCCTGCGCTTCCTCTCAAGCTCCGCCTGGAGTTACCTTGCAAGACATTGCTTCCCTAATGTCATCAGCGGTATCTGATGCGTTTTCTGCTTTTCCCATGCTGCAGGGAAAGCGCAAGAGGAAATGTAATCAATCAGTGAATAAGATTGCTGACACAGTAGTGGCTATTCCGAGTGATTCTTCCCAAAAACCTGAAGAGGAAGATACTTCGGTAGCATCTGAGCGTGAAATCTCAAATTCAGACAGGGCTACAGAGATTATTGCTAAGGAATGGGAGAGACCGGGTATCCCCTTTTCTCCATCCCCTATATTTAAGAAGATGTTTCCTATAGCAGACTCTATCAAGGAGCCTTGGCAGATGGTACCCAAGGTGGAAGGGGCAATTTTCACACTAGCCAAGAGAACTACTATTCCCATGGAGGATAGTTGTTCCTTTAAGGATCCAATGGATAAGAAGTTAGAGGGGTTACTCAAGAAAATGTATGTACACCAGGGTTTACAATGGCAACCCGCGGTTTGTATTGCTACGGTCACTAGTGCGGCAGCATACTGGTTTGATGTATTGTCTGATTCTATTCAGACAGACACTCCCCTCGAAGAAATCCAGGATAGGATAAAGGCCCTTAAGTTGGCCAACTCTTTTATCACGGATGCTTCCCTTCAGGTTATTAAGCTGGCAGCTAAGATTTCTGGTTTTGCCGTACTGGCCCGCAGAGCTTTATGGTTAAAATCTTGGTCTGTGAATGTGTCATCTAAGTCTAAACTTTTGGCGATTCCTTACAAGGGAAAGACCTTGTTTTGGCCGGGTTTGACGGAAATAATTTCTGACATTACGGGAGGAAAGGGCCATTTCCTCCCTCAGGATAAGAGAAATAAACAAAAGGGACGTCAGAGTAATTTTCATTCTTTTCGAAATTTCAAGGGAAATCCTTCCACTCCCTCTTCCAAGCAGGAGCAGTCCAAGCCTTCCTGGAGGGCCAATCAGTCTTGAAACAAGGGAAAACAATGCAAAAAGCCTGCTATTGAATAAAAACAGCATGAAGGGCCTGCCCCCAATCCGGGATTGGATCTTGTGGGGGGCAGACTTTCCTTCTTCACTCAGCCTTGGGTTCGAGATGTTCAGGACCCCTGGGCGGTGGACATCGTGTACCAGGGATACAAACTAGAGTTCAATACCTTTCCTCCCAGGGGCAGGTTTCTGCTTTCAAGATTATCTGTAGACCAGACAAAAAGAGAAGCGTTCTTGCACTGTGTTCGGGACCTCTCTGACCTGGGAGTGATAGTTCCTGTTCCGATGCAGGAGCGGGGTCTGGGGTTCTATTCCAATCTGTTCGTGGTTCCCAAAAAGGAGGGAACCTTCAGACCAATTTTAGATCTCAAGAGTCTAAACAAATTTCTCAGAGTGCCGTCCTTAACTCCACCCCCCAGTCATTCTCTTTGCCGGCTCTAAGCAGGAAGGGTAAAGTGAAAGAGGTTATAAACTGTTAGTTTTTATTTTTCTTCAAGCAAGAGTTTATTTTTAAATGGTACCGGTGTGTACTATTTACTCTCAGGCAGGAGATGGATGAAGATTTCTGCCTGGAGGATGATGATCTTCGCATTCGTAACTAAGGTCCACTGCTGTTCCCACAGAAGCTGAGGAGTACAGGAAAACTTCAGTGTGAGGAACGGTTTCTTGCTATACAGCAATGAGGTATGTTCAGTCATTTTTTCTGGAGAGACTGTGATATTTCAGAAAGGCTGACAGTATCCCCATGAGGGTAAAGGTAAGCAGTAATCCTAGATTTATAGTGGCATTACTAAGCTTGCATAAGGGCTAGACTTATGGTTGACATTCAGTTTGAATGATTTATAGCAAGCGGTTGTGTGTTCTGAGAGTGCTGTTAATTATACTTTAAGGGACAACTGTATTGAGGGTACAATTGGCTTTTTGGGTTTTTTAGAACCCACATGGCTGGTAAACCGCTTGATGTGTTTTTTTTTTAAGGCCTCAGTAACATCGAGTGAGATGGGCGGGGCCTATTTTCACGCCTCAGTTGCGCAGTTGTTTTCTCTGAACAAGCAGCAAGCTACAACACTGGAGGGTCCTGGTGAACTTCTTGGGCCAAATCGAAGCTTTATCCCCACATTACCAATCCCTAAGGGCAGGTAGGCGCCACAGCAGAGCTGTGGCAAGGTGCTGACAGGGTTTTTACTGGTTTTTGACACTTTGTCAATCCGGTTTCGATATTTGGGGGTTAATTGTTTAATTTGCTTGTGGTGCAATCTTATTAAGGCTTAAGGGATCTGCTGTAAAAATTTCAAGAAATTTTAGGTATTTTTAAGCAGTTTTGCAGTTTGTGTATGCCTTTTTTTCTCTTAAAGGCACAGTACCGTTTATTAAATTGTTGTTTTTTTTCACTGAATAAAGTGTTTTCCAAGCTTGCTTGTCTCATTACTAGCCTGTTCAACATGTCTTACATTGAGGAAACTCCTTGCTCAATATGTTTAGAAGCCATTGTGGAACCCCCTCTTAGAATGTGTCCGACATGTACTGATATGTCTATAAATTGCAAACAGCATATTTTGACTTATAAAAGTTTGGCACTAGATGATTCTCAGACAGGGAGAACTAGATGGCAAAACCTGATTTCCTTCTAAGTGTCACAACCAGTAACGCCCGCACAAGTGACGCCAAGTACCTCTAGTGCGTCTAATTCTTTCACCTTGCAAGATATGGCCTCAGTTATGAATACTACCCTCACAGAGGTTTTATCTAAACTGCCTGGGTTGCAAGGGAAGCGCAGTAGCTCTGGGTTAAGAACAAATGCTGAGCTTTCTGACGCTTTAGTAGCCGTGTCCGATGTTCCCTCACAATGTTCAGAGGTAGGGATGAGGGATTTGCTATCTGAGGGAGAGATTTCTGATTCAGGAAAGATGTTCCCTCAGACAGATTCAGATATGACGGCATTAAAGTTTAAGCTAGAACACCGCTGCTTATTGCTCAGGGAGGTTTTAGCGACTCTGGATGATTGTGACCCTATTGTAGTTCCAGAGAAATTGTGTAAAATGGACAAATATTTAGAGGTTCCTGTTTACACTGATGTTTTTCCGGTCCCTCACCCTAAGGAGTGGGATAGACCAGGTATTCCGTTCGCTCCCTCTCCTATTTTTAGGAAGATGTTTCCCATATCCGACACCATGCGGGACTCGTGGCAGACGGTCCCTAAGGTGGAGGGAGCTATTTCTACTCTGGCTAAGCGTACAACTATACCTATTGAAGACAGTTGTGCTTTCAAAGATCCTATGGATAAAAAATTAGAGGGTCTCCTAAAGAAAATTTTTGTTCATCAGGGTTTTCTTCTCCAGCCTATAGCGTGCATTGTTCCTGTAACCACTGCAGCTGCCTTTTGGTTTGAGGCTCTGGAAGAGGCTCTTCAGGTGGAGACCCCATTAGATGATATTCTGGATAGAATTAGGGCTCTTAAGCTAGCTAATTCTTTCATTACAGACGCTGCTTTCCATCTGGCTAAATTAGTGGCAAAGAATTCAGGTTTTGCCATTTTAGCGCGTAGAGAGTTATGGCTTAAGTCCTGGTCGGCTGATGTGTCCTCAAAATCTAAGCTTTTGACCATCCTTTTCAAGGGTAAGACCCTATTCGGGCCTGGACTGAAAGAGATCATTTCAGATATCACTGGAGGGAAGGGTCATGCCCTCCCTCAGGATAAGTCAAATAAGGAGAGAACCAAACAGAGTAATTTTCGTTCCTTTTCGAAACTTCAAGGGTGGTCCCGCTTCCTCTTCCCCTGCTGCAAGGCAAGAGGGGAACTTTGCTCAAGCCAAGCCAGTCTGGAGACCTAACCAGGCTTGGAACAAAGGTAAACAGGCCAAGAAGCCTGCTGCTGCCACCAAGACAGCATGAAGGGGTAGCCCCCGATCCGGGAGCGGATCTAGTAGGGGGCAGACTCTCTCTCTTTGCTCAGGCTTGGGCAAGAGACTTCAGGACTCCTGGGCTGTAGACATCGTAACCCAGGGGTATCTTCTAGATTTCAAAGATTCTCCTCCAAGAGGGAGATTCCATCTTTCTCAATTGTCTGTAAACCAGACAAAAAGGCGTTCTTACGCTGTGTAGAAGATCTACTTACCATGGGAGTGATCTGCCCTGTTCCAAAAACAGAACTGTTTGTGGTTCCCAAAAAAGAGGGAACCTTCAGACCAATCCTAGATCTCAAGATCCTAAACCAATTCCTCAGAGTCCCATCCTTCAAGATGGAGACCATTCAGACTATTTTACCAATGATCCAGGAGGGTCAATATATGACCTCCGTGGACTTAAAGGATGCGTATCTACACATTTTTATCCACAAAGATCATCGCCAATTCCTCAGGTTTGCCTTTCTGGACAAGCATTACCAGTTTGTGGCTCTTCCCTTTTGTTTGTGGTTGGCCACGGCTCCAAGAATTTTCATAAAGGTGCTAGGGTCCCTTCTGCCGGTTTTAAGGCTGTGGGCCATAGCAGTGGCGCCTTATCTAGATGACATTCTAATTCAAGCGTCGACTTTCCAACTAGCCAAGTCTCACACGGACTTCGTGTTGGCCTTTCTAAGATCTCATGGGTGGAAGGTGAACGTAAAAAAGAGTTCTCTTTCCCCTCTCACAAGAGTTTCATTCCTAGGGACTCGGTGGACATGAAAATATTTCTGACGGAAGTCAGGAAATCAAAGATTTTAGCCACCTGCCGAGCTCTTTATTCCATTCCTCGGCCGTCAGTAGCTCAGTGTATGGAGTTAATCGGACTAATGGTAGCGGCAATGGACATAGTTCCGTTTGCTTGTTTACATCTCAGACCACTGCAACTATGCATGCTCAGACAGTGGAATGGGGATTATGCAGATTTATCTGCTCGGATAAATCTGGATCAGGAGACCAGAGATTCTCTTCTCTGGTGGTTGTCACAGGATCACCTGTCCCAAGGAATGTGTTTCCGCAGGCCAGCGTGGGTTATAGTGACGACGGACGCCAGTCTACTGGGCTGGGGTGCAGTCTGGAATTCCCTGAAAACACAGGGTTTGTGGACTCAGGAGGAGGCCCTCCTACCGATTAAATATTCTGGCATTAAGAGCGATCTTCAATGCTCTTCAGGCATGGCCTCAGCTGGCTTCGGCCAGATTAATCAGATTTCAGTCGGACAACATCACAACTGTGGCTTATATCAATCATCAGGGGGGAACAAGGAGTTCCTTAGCGATGATAGAAGTTTCCAGAATAATCCGATGGGCAGAGACTCACTCTTGACATCTATCAGCAATCTATATCCCAGGTGTAGAGAACTGGGAGGCAGATTTTCTAAGTCGTCAGACTTTTCATCCCCGGGAGTGGGAACTCCATCCGGAGGTGTTTGCTCAACTGGTTCAGCTTTGGGGCACACCAGAATTGGATCTGATGGCGTCTCGTCAGAACGCCAAACTTCCTCGTTACGGGGTCCAGGTCAAGGGATCCTCAGGCAGTACTGATAGATGCTCTAGCAGTACCCTGGTCGTTCAACCTGGCTTATGTGTTTCCACCATTTTCTCTCCTTCCGTGTCTGATTGCCAGAATCAAACAGGAGAGAGCTTCAGTGATTTTGATAGCACCTGCGTGGCCACGCAGGACTTGGTATGCAGATCTGGTGGACATGTCATCTCTGCCACCATGGACTCTGCCACTGAGACAGGACCTTCTGATTCATGGTCCTTTCAAGCATCCAAATCTAATTTCTCTGCAACTGACTGCTTGGAGATTGAACGCCTGATTTTATCAAATCGGGGTTTCTCTGAGTCGGTCATAGATACCTTGATTCAGGCTTGAAAGCCTGTCACCAGGAAAATCAATCATAAGATATGGCGTAAATATCTTTTTTGGTGCGAATCCAAAGGCTACTCATGGAGTAAGATCAGGATTCCTAGGATTTTGTCCTTTCTCCAAGAGGGATTGGAGAAAGGATTGTCAGCTAGTTCCTTAAAAGGACAGATATCTGCTTTGTCTATTCTATTGCACAAGCGTCTGGCAGATGTTCCAGACGTTCAGGCTTTTTGTCAGGCTTTAGTTAGAATCAAGCCTGTGTTTAAACCTGGTGCTCCGCCATGGAGTCTAAATTTAGTTCTTAAAGTTCTTCAGGGAGTTCCGTTTGAACCCATGCATTCCATAGATAATAAGCTTCTATCATGGAAAGTTCTGTTTCTAGTTGCTATCTCTTCAGCTCGAAGAGTTTCTGAACTATCTGCATTACAATGTGATTCGACTTATCTTGTTTTCCATGCTGATAAGGTGGTTTTGCGTACCAAACCTGGGTTCCTCCCTAAGGTTGTTACTAATAGGAACATCAACCAGGAAATTGTTGTTCCTTCTCTGTGTCCTAATCCTTCTTCCAAGAAAGAACGTCTGTTGCACAATCTAGATGTGGTTCGTGCTTTAAAGTTCTACTTGCAAGCAACTAAAGAATTACGTCAAACATCTTCATTGTTTTGTTGTCTACTCTGGAAAGCGGAGAGGTCAAAAGGCTACGGCAACCTCTCTTTCTTTTTGGCTGAAAAGCATCATCCGCTTGGCTTATGAGACTGCTGGTCAGCAGCCTCCTGAAAGGATTACAGCTCACTCTACTAGAGCGGTATCTTCCACATGGGCTTTAAAAATGAGGCTTCTGTTGAACAGATTTTTAAGGCGGCGACTTGGTCTTCGCTTCATACTTTTTCCAAATTTTCCAAATTTTATACTTTTGCTTCTTCGGAGGCTATTTTTGGGAGAAAGGTTCTACAAGCCTTCCGTTTAGGTACATGTCTTGTCCCTCCCTTCATCCGTGTCCTAAAGCTTTGGTATTGGTATCCCACAAGTAATGGATGAAACCGTGGACTCGATACACCTTACAAGAGAAAACAAAATTTATGCTTACCTGATAAATTTCTTTCTCTTGTGGTGTATAGAGTCCACGGCCCGCCCTGTCTATTTAAGTCAGGTATTATTTTTTTATTGAAAACTTCAGTCACCTCTGCACCTTATAGTTTCTCCTTTTTCTTCCTTGGCCTTTGGTCGAATGACTGGGGGGTGGAGTTAAGGGGGGAGCTATATAGACAGCTCTGCTGTGGGTGCTCTCTTTGCCACTTCCTTTTAGGAAGGATAATATCCCACAAGTAAGGATGAAACTGTGGACTCGGTACATCGCAAAAGAAAGAAATTTATCAGGTAAGCATAAATTTTGTTTTTCTTGGGAACCATAATAGATTCCTTATCAATGAATGAATGAATGAATGTTTCTTTCATGTAATTAGCAAGAGTCCATGAGCTAGTGACGTATGGGATATACATTCCTACCAGGAGGGGCAAAGTTTCCCAAACCTCAAAATGCCTATAAATACACCCCTCACCACACCCACAATTCAGTTTTACAAACTTTGCCTCCGATGGAGGTGGTGAAGTAAGTTTGTGCTAGATTCTACGTTGATATGCGCTCCGCAGCAAGTTGGAGCCCGGTTTTCCTCTCAGCGTGCAGTGAATGTCAGAGGGATGTGAGGAGAGTATTGCCTATTTGAATGCAGTGATCTCCTTCTACGGGGTCTATTTCATAGGTTCTCTGTTATCGGTCGTAGAGATTCATCTCTTACCTCCCTTTTCAGATCGACGATATACTCTTATATATACCATTACCTCTGCTGATTCTCGTTTCAGTACTGGTTTGGCTTTCTCCAAACATGTAGATGAGTGTCCTGGGGTAAGTAAATCTTATTTTTTGTGACACTCTAAGCTATGGTTGGGCACTTTGTTTATAAAGTTCTAAATATATGTATTCAAACATTTATTTGCCTTGACTCAGAATGTTCAACTTTCCTTATTTTCAGACAGTCAGTTTCATATTTGGGATAATGCATTTGATTTAATCATTTTTTCTTACCTTCAAAAATTTGACTCTTCCCTGTGGGCTGTTAGGCTCGCGGGGGCTGAAAATGCTTCATTTTATTGCGTCATTTTTGGCGCTGACTTTTTTGGCGCAAAAAATTCATTTCCGTTTCCGGCGTCATACGTGTCGCCGGAAGTTGCGTCATTTTTTTGACGTTATTTTGCGCCAAAAATGTCGGCGTTCCGGATGTGGCGTCATTTTGGCGCCAAAAAGCATTTAGGCGCCAAATAATGTGGGCGTCTTATTGGCGCGAAAAATATGGGCGTCGCTTTTGTCTCCACATTATTTAAGTCTTATTTTTCATTGCTTCTGGTTGCTAGAAGCTTGTTCTTTGGCATTTTTTCCCATTCCTGAAACTGTCATTTAAGGAATTTGATCAATTTTGCTTTATATATATGTTGTTTTTTCTCTTACATATTGCAAGATGTCTCACGTTGCATCTGAGTCAGAAGATACTACAGGAAAATCGCTGTCTAGTGCTGGATCTACCAAAGCTAAGTGTATCTGCTGTAAACTTTTGGTAGCTATTTCTCCAGCTGTTGTTTGTATTGATTGTCATGACAAACTTGTTAAAGCAGATAATATTTCCTTTAGTAAAGTACCATTGCCTGTTGCAGTTCCTTCAACATCTAAGGTGCAGAATGTTCCTGATAATATAAGAGATTTTGTTTCTGAATCCATAAAGAAGGCTATGTCTGTTATTTCTCCTTCTAGTAAACGTAAAAAATCTTTTAAAACTTCTCTCCCTACAGATGAATTTTTAAATGAACATCATCATTCTGATTCTGATGACTCTTCTGGTTCAGAGGATTCTGTCTCAGAGGTTGATGCTGATAAATCTTCATATTTATTTAAAATGGAATTTATTCGTTCTTTACTTAAAGAAGTACTAATTGCTTTAGAAATAGAGGATTCTGGTCCTCTTGATACTAATTCTAAACGTTTGGATAAGGTATTTAAAGCTCCTGTGGTTATTCCAGAAGTTTTTCCTGTTCCTAATGCTATTTCTGCAGTAATTTCCAAAGAATGGGATAAATTGGGTAATTCATTTACTCCTTCTAAACGTTTTAAGCAATTATATCCTGTGCCGTCTGACAGATTAGGATTTTGGAACAAAATCCCTAAAGTTGATGGGGCTATTTCTACCCTTGCTAAACGTACTACTATTCCTACGTCAGATGGTACTTCGTTTAAGGATCCTTTAGATAGGAAAATTGAATCCTTTCTAAGAAAAGCTTATCTGTGTTCAGGTAATCTTCTTAGAACTGCTATATCTTTGGCTGATGTTGCTGCAGCTTCAACTTTCTGGTTGGAAACTTTAGCGCAACAAGTAACACATCATGATTCTCATGATATTATTATTCTTCTACAGCATGCTAATAATTTTATCTGTGATGCCATTTTTGATATTATCAGAGTTGATGTCAGGTTTATGTCTCTAGCTATTTTAGCTAGAAGAGCTTTATGGCTTAAAACTTGGAATGCTGATATGGCTTCTAAATCAACTTTACTTTCCATTTCTTTCCAGGGTAACAAATTATTTGGTTCTCAGTTGGATTCCATTATTTCAACTGTTACTGGTGGGAAAGGAACTTTTTTACCACAGGATAAAAAATCTAAAGGTAAAAACAGGGCTAATAATCGTTTTCGTTCCTTTCGTTTCAACAAAGAACAAAAGCCTGATCCTTCATCCTCAGGAGCAGTTTCAGTTTGGAAACCATCTCCAGTCTGGAATAAATCCAAGCCAGCTAGAAAGGCAAAGCCTGCTTCTAAGTCCACATGAAGGTGCGGCCCTCATTCCAGCTCAGCTGGTAGGGGGCAGGTTACGTTTTTTCAAAGAAATTTGGATCAATTCTGTTCACAATCTTTGGATTCAGAGCATTGTTTCAGAAGGGTACAGAATTGGTTTCAAGATGAGACCTCCTGCAAAGAGATTTTTTCTTTCCCGTGTCCCAGTAAATCCAGTAAAAGCTCAAGCATTTCTGAAATGTGTTTCAGATCTAGAGTTGACTGGAGTAATTATGCCAGTTCCAGTTCCGGAACAGGGGATGGGGTTTTATTCAAATCTCTTCATTGTACCAAAGAAGGAGAATTCCTTCAGACCAGTTCTGGATCTAAAAATATTGAATCGTTATGTAAGAATACCAACGTTCAAGATGGTAACTGTAAGGACTATCTTGCCTTTTGTTCAGCAAGGGAATTATATGTCCACAATAGATTTACAGGATGCATATCTGCATATTCCGATTCATCCAGATCATTATCAGTTCCTGAGATTCTCTTTTCTGGACAAGCATTACCAGTTTGTGGCTCTGCCGTTTGGCCTAGCTACAGCTCCAAGAATTTTTACAAAGGTTCTCGGTGCCCTTCTGTCTGTAATCAGAGAACAGGGTATTGTGGTATTTCCTTATTTGGACGATATCTTGGTACTTGCTCAGTCTTTACATTTAGCAGAATCTCATACGAATCGACTTGTGTTGTTTCTTCAAGATCATGGTTGGAGGATCAATTTACCAAAAAGTTCTTTGATTCCTCAGACAAGGGTAACCTTTCTGGGTTTCCAGATGGATTCAGTGTCCATGACTCCGTCTTTAACAGACAAGAGACGTCTAAAATTGATTTCAGCTTGTCGAATCCTTCAGTCACAATCATTCCCTTCGGTAGCCTTATGCATGGAAATTCTAGGTCTTATGACTGCTGCATCGGACGCGATCCCCTTTGCTCGTTTTCACATGCGACCTCTTCAGCTCTGTATGCTGAATCAATGGTGCAAGGATTACACGAAGATATCTCAATTAATATCTTTAAAACCGATTGTTCGACACTCTCTAACATGGTGGACAGATCACCATTGTTTAATTCAGGGGGCTTCTTTTGTGCTTCCGACCTGGACTGTAATTTCAACAGATGCAAGTCTCACAGGTTGGGGAGCTGTGTGGGGATCTCTGACGGCACAAGGAGTTTGGGAATCTCAGGAGGTGAGATTACCGATCAATATTTTGGAACTCCGTGCAATTTTCAGAGCTCTTCAGTTTTGGCCTCTTCTGAAGAGAGAATCGTTCATTTGTTTTCAGACAGACAATGTCACAACTGTGGCATACATCAATCATCAAGGAGGGACTCACAGTCCTCTGGCTATGAAAGAAGTATCTCGAATTTTGGTTTGGGCGGAATCCAGCTCCTGTCTAATCTCTGCGGTTCATATCCCAGGTATAGACAATTGGGAAGCGGATTATCTCAGTCGCCAAACGTTGCATCCGGGCGAATGGTCTCTTCACCCAGAGGTATTTCTTCAGATTGTTCAAATGTGGGAACTTCCAGAAATAGATCTGATGGCGTCCCATCTAAACAAGAAACTTCCCAGGTATCTGTCCAGATCCCGGGATCCTCAGGCGGAGGCAGTGGATGCATTATCACTTCCTTGGAAGTATCATCCTGCCTATATCTTTCCGCCTCTAGTTCTTCTTCCAAGAGTAATCTCCAAGATTCTGAAGGAATGCTCGTTTGTTCTGCTGGTAGCTCCGGCATGGCCTCACAGGTTTTGGTATGCGGATCTTGTCCGGATGGCCTCTTGCCAACCGTGGACTCTTCCATTAAGACCAGACCTTCTGTCACAAGGTCCTTTTCTCCAACATAGGTGTGTCCGGTCCACGGCGTCATCCTTACTTGTGGGATATTCTCCTCCCCAACAGGAAATGGCAAAGAGCCCAGCAAAGCTGGTCACATGATCCCTCCTAGGCTCCGCCTACCCCAGTCATTCTCTTTGCCGTTGTACAGGCAACATCTCCACGGAGATGGCTTAGAGTTTTTTAGTGTTTAACTGTAGTTTTTATTATTCAATCAAGAGTTTGTTATTTTGAAATAGTGCTGGTATGTACTATTTACTCAGAAACAGAAAAGAGATGAAGATTTCTGTTTGTATGAGGAAAATGATTTTAGCAACCGTAACTAAAATCCATGGCTGTTCCACACAGGACTGTTGAGAGCTACTAACTTCAGTTGGGGGAACAGTATGCAGTCTCTTGCTGCTTGAGGTATGACACATTCTAACAAGACGATGTAATGCTGGAAGCTGTCATTTTCCCTATGGGATCCGGTAAGCCATGTTTATTACGATCATAAATAAGGGCTTCACAAGGGCTTATTAAGACTGTAGACTTTTCTGGGCTAAATCGATTCATTAATTAACACATATTTAGCCTTGAGGAATCATTTTATCTGGGTATTTTGATATAAGAATATCGGCAGGCACTGTATTAGACACCTTATTACTTAGGGACTTTCCCAAAGCATAAGCAGAGCCTCATTTTCGCGCCGGTGTGGCGCACTTGTTTTTGAGAGGCATGGCATGCAGTCGCATGTGTGAGGAGCTCTGATACTTAGAAAAGACTTTCTGAAGGCGTCATTTGGTATCGTATTCCCCTTTGGGCTTGGTTGGGTCTCAGCAAAGCAGATACCAGGGACTGTAAAGGGGTTAAAGTTTTAAACGGCTCCGGTTCCGTTATTTTAAGGGTTAAAGCTTCCAAATTTGGTGTGCAATACTTTTAAGGCTTTAAGACACTGTGGTGAAAATTTGGTGAATTTTGTACAATTCCTTCATGTTTTTTCGCAATTGCAGTAATAAAGTGTGTTCAGTTTAAAATTTAAAGTGACAGTAACGGTTTTATTTTAAAACGTTTTTGTACTTTGTTATCAAGTTTATGCCTGTTTAACATGTCTGAACTACCAGATAGACTGTGTTCTGAATGTGGGGAAGCCAGAATTCCTATTCATTTAAATAAATGTGATTTATGTGATAATGACAATGATGCCCAAGATGATTCCTCAAGTGAGGGGAGTAAGCATGGTACTGCATCATTCCCTCCTTCGTCTACACGAGTCTTGCCCACTCAGGAGGCCCCTAGTACATCTAGCGCGCCAATACTCCTTACTATGCAACAATTAACGGCTGTAATGGATAATTCTGTCAAAAACATTTTAGCCCAAATGAACACTTGTCAGCGTAAGCGCGGCTGCTCTGTTTTAGATACTGAAGAGCATGGCAACGCTGATACTAATATCTCTGAAGGGCCCCTAACCCAGTCTGATGGGGCCAGGGAGGTTTTGTCTGAGGGAGAAATTACTGATTCAGGGAACATTTCTCAACAGGCTGAACCTGATGTGATTGCATTTAAATTTAAGTTGGAACATCTCCGCATTCTGCTTAAGGAGGTATTATCCACTCTGGATGATTGTGACAAGTTGGTCATCCCAGAGAAGCTATGTAAAATGGACAAGTTCCTAGAGGTGCCGGGGCTCCCAGAAGCTTTTCCTATACCCAAGCGGGTGGCGGACATTGTTAATAAAGAATGGGAAAGGCCCGGTATTCCTTTCGTCCCTCCCCCCATATTTAAAAAATTGTTTCCTTTGGTCGACCCCAGAAAGGACTTATGGCAGACAGTCCCCAAGGTCGAGGGAGCGGTTTCCACTTTAAACAAACGCACCACTATACCCATAGAGGATAGTTGTGCTTTCAAAGATCCTATGGATAAAAAATTAGAAGGTTTGCTTAAAAAGATGTTTGTTCAGCAGGGTTACCTTCTACAACCAATTGCATGCATTGTCCCTGTCGCTACAGCCGCATGTTTCTGGTTCGATGAGCTGATAAAGGCGGTCGATAGTGATTCTCCTCCTTATGAGGAGATTATGGACAGAATCAATGCTCTCAAATTGGCTAATTCTTTCACCCTAGACGCCACTTTGCAATTGGCTAGGTTAGCGGCTAAGAATTCTGGGTTTGCTATTGTGGCGCGCAGAGCGCTTTGGTTGAAATCTTGGTCGGCTGATGCGTCTTCCAAGAACAAGCTACTTAACATTCCTTTCAAGGGGAAAACGCTGTTTGGCCCTGACTTGAAAGAGATTATCTCTGATATCACTGGGGGTAAGGGCCACGCCCTTCCTCAGGATCGGCCTTTCAAGGCAAAAAATAAACCTAATTTTCGTCCCTTTCGTAGAAACGGACCAGCCCGAGGTGCTACGTCCTCTAAGCAAGAGGGTAATACTTCTCAAGCCAAGCCAGCTTGGAGACCAATGCAAGGCTGGAACAAGGGTAAGCAGGCCAAGAAACCTGCCACTGCTACCAAGACTGCATGAAATGTTGGCCCCCGATCCGGGACCGGATCTGGTGGGGGGCAGACTCTCTCTCTTCGCTCAGGCTTGGGCAAGAGATGTTCTGGATCCTTGGGCGCTAGAAATAGTCTCCCAAGGTTATCTTCTGGAATTCAAGGGACTTCCCCCAAGGGGGAGGTTCCACAGGTCTCAGTTGTCTTCAGACCACATAAAAAGACAGGCATTCTTACATTGTGTAGAAGACCTGTTAAAAATGGGAGTGATTCATCCTGTTCCATTAAGAGAACAAGGGATGGGGTTCTACTCCAATCTGTTCATAGTTCCCAAAAAAGAGGGAACGTTCAGACCAATCTTAGATCTCAAGATCTTAAACAAGTTTCTCAAGGTTCCATCGTTCAAGATGGAAACCATTCGAACTATTCTTCCTTCCATCCAGGAAGGTCAATTCATGACCACGGTGGATTTAAAGGATGCGTATCTACATATTCCTATCCACAAGGAACATCATCGGTTCCTAAGGTTCGCATTCCTGGACAAGCATTACCAGTTCGTGGCGCTTCCTTTCGGATTAGCCACTGCTCCAAGGATTTTCACAAAGGTACTAGGGTCCCTTCTAGCTGTGCTAAGACCAAGGGGCATTGCTGTAGTACCTTACTTGGACGACATTCTGATTCAAGCGTCGTCCCTTCCTCAAGCAAAGGCTCACACGGACATCGTCCTGGCCTTTCTCAGATCTCACGGATGGAAAGTGAACGTGGAAAAGAGTTCTCTATCTCCGTCAACAAGGGTTCCCTTCTTGGGAACAATAATAGACTCCTTAGAAATGAGGATATTTCTGACAGAGGCCAGAAAAACAAAGCTTCTAGACTCTTGTCGGATTCTTCATTCCGTTCCTCTTCCTTCCATAGCTCAGTGCATGGAAGTGATCGGGTTGATGGTAGCGGCTATGGACATAGTTCCTTTTGCGCGCATTCATCTAAGACCATTACAACTGTGCATGCTCAGTCAGTGGAATGGGGATTATACAGACTTGTCTCCGAAGATACAAGTAAATCAGAGGACCAGAGACTCACTCCGTTGGTGGCTGTCCCTGGACAACCTGTCACGAGGGATGACATTCCGCAGACCAGAGTGGGTCATTGTCACGACCGACGCCAGTCTGATGGGCTGGGGCGCGGTCTGGGGATCCCTGAAAGCTCAGGGTCTTTGGTCTCGGGAAGAATCTCTTCTACCGATAAATATTCTGGAACTGAGAGCGATATTCAATGCTCTCAAGGCTTGGCCTCAGCTAGCGAGGGCCAAGTTCATACGGTTTCAATCAGACAACATGACAACTGTTGCGTACATCAACCATCAGGGGGGAACAAGGAGTTCCCTAGCGATGGAAGAAGTGACCAAAATCATTCTATGGGCGGAGTCTCACTCCTGCCACCTGTCCGCTATCCACATCCCAGGAGTGGAAAATTGGGAAGCGGATTTTCTGAGTCGTCAGACATTGCATCCGGGGGAGTGGGAACTCCATCCGGAAATCTTTGCCCAAGTCACTCAGCTGTGGGGCATTCCAGACATGGATCTGATGGCCTCTCGTCAGAACTTCAAAGTTCCTTGCTACGGGTCCAGATCCAGGGATCCCAAGGCGGCTCTAGTGGATGCACTAGTAGCACCTTGGACCTTCAAACTAGCTTATGTGTTCCCGCCGTTCCCTCTCATCCCCAGGCTGGTAGCCAGGATCAATCAGGAGAGGGCGTCGGTGATCTTGATAGCTCCTGCGTGGCCACGCAGGACTTGGTATGCAGATCTGGTGAATATGTCATCGGCTCCACCTTGGAAGCTACCTTTGAGACGAGACCTTCTTGTTCAGGGTCCGTTCGAACATCCGAACCTGGTTTCACTCCAGCTGACTGCTTGGAGATTGAACGCTTGATCTTATCGAAGCGGGGGTTCTCAGATTCTGTTATCGATACTCTTGTTCAGGCCAGAAAGCCTGTAACTAGAAAGATTTACCACAAAATTTGGAAAAATATATCTGTTGGTGTGAATCTAAAGGATTCCCTTGGGACAAGGTTAAGATTCCTAAGATTCTATCCTTCCTTCAAGAAGGATTGGAAAAAGGATTATCTGCAAGTTCCCTGAAGGGACAGATTTCTGCCTTGTCTGTGTTACTTCACAAAAAGCTGGCAGCTGTGCCAGATGTTCAAGCCTTTGTTCAGGCTCTGGTTAGAATTAAGCCTGTTTACAAACCTTTGACTCCTCCTTGGAGTCTCAATTTAGTTCTTTCAGTTCTTCAGGGGGTTCCGTTTGAACCCTTACATTCCGTTGATATTAAGTTATTATCTTGGAAAGTTTTGTTTTTAGTTGCAATCTCTTCTGCTAGAAGAGTTTCAGAATTATCTGCTCTGCAGTGTTCTCCTCCTTATCTGGTGTTCCATGCAGATAAGGTGGTTTTACGTACTAAACCTGGTTTTCTTCCAAAAGTTGTTTCTAACAAAAACATTAACCAGGAGATTATCGTACCTTCTCTGTGTCCGAAACCAGTTTCAAAGAAGGAACGTTTGTTGCACAATTTGGATGTTGTTCGCGCTCTAAAATTCTATTTAGATGCTACAAAGGATTTTAGACAAACATCTTCCTTGTTTGTTGTTTATTCTGGTAAAAGGAGAGGTCAAAAAGCAACTTCTACCTCTCTCTCTTTTTGGATTAAAAGCATCATCAGATTGGCTTACGAGACTGCCGGACGGCAGCCTCCCGAAAGAATCACAGCTCATTCCACTAGGGCTGTGGCTTCCACATGGGCCTTCAAGAACGAGGCTTCTGTTGATCAGATATGTAGGGCAGCGACTTGGTCTTCACTGCACACTTTTACCAAATTTTACAAGTTTGATACTTTTGCTTCTTCTGAGGCTATTTTTGGGAGAAAGGTTTTGCAAGCCGTGGTGCCTTCCATTTAGGTGACCTGATTTGCTCCCTCCCTTCATCCGTGTCCTAAAGCTTTGGTATTGGTTCCCACAAGTAAGGATGACGCCGTGGACCGGACACACCTATGTTGGAGAAAACAGAATTTATGTTTACCTGATAAATTACTTTCTCCAACGGTGTGTCCGGTCCACGGCCCGCCCTGGTTTTTTTAATCAGGTCTGATAATTTATTTTCTTTAACTACAGTCACCACGGTACCATATGGTTTCTCCTATGCTAATATTCCTCCTTAACGTCGGTCGAATGACTGGGGTAGGCGGAGCCTAGGAGGGATCATGTGACCAGCTTTGCTGGGCTCTTTGCCATTTCCTGTTGGGGAGGAGAATATCCCACAAGTAAGGATGACGCCGTGGACCGGACACACCGTTGGAGAAAGTAATTTATCAGGTAAACATAAATTCTGTTTTTTCCATCAGGATCTGAAATCCTTAAATTTAAAGGTATGGAGATTGAACGCTTGATTCTTGGTCAAAGAGGTTTCTCTGACTCTGTGATTAATACTATGTTACAGGCTCGTAAATCTGTATCTCGAGAGATATATTATAGAGTCTGGAAGACTTATATTTCTTGGTGTCTTTCTCATCATTTTTCTTGGCATTCTTTTAGAATACCGAGAATTTTACAGTTTCTTCAGGATGGTTTAGATAAGGGTTTGTCCGCAAGTTCTTTGAAAGGACAAATCTCTGCTCTTTCTGTTCTTTTTCACAGAAAGATTGCTATTCTTCCTGATATTCATTGTTTTGTACAAGCTTTGGTTCGTATAAAACCTGTTATTAAGTCAATTTCTCCTCCTTGGAGTTTGAATTTGGTTCTGGGAGCTCTTCAAGCTCCTCCGTTTGAACCTATGCATTCATTGGACATTAAATTACTTTCTTGGAAAGTTTTGTTCCTTTTGGCCATCTCTTCTGCCAGAAGAGTTTCTGAATTATCTTCTTGTGAGTCTCCTTTTCTGATTTTTCATCAGGATAAGGCGGTGTTGCGAACTTCTTTTGAATTTTTACCTAAAGTTGTGAATTCCAACAACATTAGTAGAGAAATTGTGGTTCCTTCATTATGTCCTAATCCTAAGAATTCTAAGGAGAAATCGTTGCATTCTTTGGATGTTGTTAGAGCTTTGAAATATTATGTTGAAGCTACGAAATCTTTCCGTAAGACTTCTAGTTTATTTGTTATCTTTTCCGGTTCTAGAAAAGGCCAGAAAGCTTCTGCCATTTCTTTGGCATTTTGGTTGAAATCTTTAATTCATCTTGCCTATGTTGAGTCGGGTAAAACTCCGCCTCAGAGAATTACAGCTCATTCTACTAGGTCAGTTTCTACTTCCTGGGCGTTTAGGAATGAAGCTTCGGTTGACCAGATTTGCAAAGCAGCAACTTGGTCCTCTTTGCATACTTTTACTAAATTCTACCATTTTGATGTATTTTCTTCTTCTGAAGCAGTTTTTGGTAGAAAAGTACTTCAGGCAGCGGTTTCAGTTTGAATCTTCTGCTTATGTTTTTCGTTAAACTTTATTTTTGGGTGTGGATTATTTTCAGCAGGAATTGGCTGTCTTTATTTTATCCCTCCCTCTCTAGTGACTCTTGTGTGGAAAGATCCACATCTTGGGTAGTCATTATCCCATACGTCACTAGCTCATGGACTCTTGCTAATTACATGAAAGAAAACATAATTTATGTAAGAACTTACCTGATAAATTCATTTCTTTCATATTAGCAAGAGTCCATGAGGCCCGCCCTTTTTTTGTGGTGGTTATGATTTTGTATAAAGCACAATTATTCCAATTCCTTATTTTATATGCTTTCGCACTTTTTTATCACCCCACTTCTTGGCTATTCGTTAAACTGAATTGTGGGTGTGGTGAGGGGTGTATTTATAGGCATTTTGAGGTTTGGGAAACTTTGCCCCTCCTGGTAGGAATGTATATCCCATACGTCACTAGCTCATGGACTCTTGCTAATATGAAAGAAATGAATTTATCAGGTAAGTTCTTACATAAATTATGTTTTTTCTTGGGAACCATAATAGATTCCTTATCAATGAAGATTTTTCTGACAGAAGTCAGAAAATCAAAGGTTTTCGATTCTTGCCTAGCGCTTTAGTCCTCTACTCGGCCATCAGTGGCTCAGTGCATGGAGGTAATCGATCTGATGGTAGCGGCAATGGACATCATCCCGTTCGCCCGTTTCCACCTCAGACCTCTGCAGTTAAACATGCTTAGTCAGTGGAACAGAGATTATGCGGATCTGTCTCCGCCATTAAAGCTGGAGCAGGAGACAAGGGATTCTCTTCTTTGGTGGTGGTCTCAGGGTCATCTCTCCCAGGGAACCTGCTTTCGCAGACCCTCTTGGGTGATTGTGACAACAGACGCCAGCCTTCTGGGATGGGGAGCAGTCTGGGGCTCACTAAAGGCTCAGGGAACATGGACTCAATCGGAGTCTGTTCTACCCATAAACATTCTGGAGCTGAGAGCAATCTTCAATGCTCTTCTGGCCTGGCCTCAGTTAGCCTCGGCCCGGTTCACCAGGTTCCAGTCGGACAACATAACTTCAGTGGCTTACATCAACCATCAGGGAGGAACGCAGAGTTCCTTGGCCATGACAGAGAGAACCAAGATAATTTAGTGGGCGGAGACCCACAGTTGCTTTTTGTCGGCGATCCACATCCCAGGAGTGGACAACTGGGAGGTGAACTTCCTGAGCAGGCACACTTTTTACCCGAGTGAGTGGGAACTCCATCCGCAAGTGTTTTCCAGCCTGATTCTCAAATGGGGTCAGCCAGAATTGGATCGTATGGTATCTCGGCAGAATGCCAAGCTTCCGAGATAGGGTCGAGGTCAAGGGACCCTCAGGCTGTACTGATAGACGCCCTGGCGGTACCTTGGAATTTCAGTCTCGGATACCTATTTCCTCCGTTCGCTCTTCTACCTCTGGTTATTGCTCAAATCAAGCAGGAGAGGGCGTCAGTGATCCTCATTGTACCGGCGTGGCCTCGCAGGATTTAGTATGCAGACCTGGTGGACATGTCATCTCCTTCCACCATGGAGACTTCCGTTGAGGAAAGACCTTCTACTTAAAGGGCCCTTCCTTCATCCAAATCTCGTTTCTCTGAAGCTGACTGCGTGGAAATTGAACACTTATCTTTATCTAAGCATGGATTTTCAGAATCGGTCATTGAGACCATGATTCAGGCTCGTAAACCTGTGACTAGAATGATTTAACACAAGATATGGTGTAAATATCTATAGTGGTGTGAATCCAAGGGCTACTCTTGGAGTAGAGTTAGGATTCCTAGAATTCTGTCCTTTCTCCAAGAAGGTTTGGAGAAGGGTTTATCGGCAACTTCCCTAAAGGGTCCATTATCTGCCTTGTCTATTTTGTTACATAAACGTTTGGCGGACTTCCCAGACGTGCAATTGTTTTGTCAGACCTTGGTCAGAATCAGGCCTGTGTTCAAACCAGTTACTCCTCCCTGGAGTCTTAATTTAGTTCTTAAGGTTCTTCAAGGGGCTCCGTTTAAACCTATGCATTCCTTAGATATTAAGTTATCTTTTGAAAGTTTTGTTTCTTGTTGCTATTTTATCTGCTCGTAGAGTGTCAGAGCTCTCGGCATTACAGTATGAGTCTCCTTACCTTATTTTTCATTCGGATAAGGTGGTTTTGCGTACTAAGTTAGGGTTTCTCCCTAAAGTAGTTTCAGAACGGAACATTAATCAGGAGATTGTTGTTCCTTCCTTGTGTCCTAATCCTTCTTCTCAAAAGGAACGGCTTTTACACAATTTGGATGTGCTGCGTGCATTAAAATTCTGTTTACAGGCGACTAAGGATATTTGTCAGTCTTCTGCTCTGTTAATGGTTTTCTCTGGGAAACGTAAGGGGCAGAAAGCTACGGCTACTTCTTTCTTTGTGGCTGAAGAGTATCATTCGCTTTGCCTATGAAACTGCTGGACAGCAGCCTCCTGAGTGTCAGGGTTTTCTCCCTGTTGTGTTTGCCATGTGCTGCTGGCAACCATTTTACTCACCTCTCTTCCTGACTATGGTGCATTGTGGGGGATGCTGCTCATTTCCTGCACGTCCTTTTATGGCCAGACTGGTGTGCATCATCCATGTGAGACAGGATGCAGTCTCAGAATTGTGATGTCATCACTTATTATTTAAAGGGCCTCTGTTCAGTATGCTTTGCCTTTGCGTTGTCTCAGACCTGTTTGTGAGAGTTCCTGTGTATTACCAGGCTGCCTGACGTCCTTCCTGGTTCCTGATCCCTGGCTTGTTCCTGACTCTGCTGTTTCCTTGTTCCTGATTCCGGCTCGTCTGACTATTCGCTTTGGCTCCTGACTTGGCTCGTCTGACTACCAGCTCTGGTTTTGACTCCTAGCTTGTTATTTGACTTGTGGACTTTTTATTATTTTTTGCTATTAATAAAGGTGTGATTATTTTTGCTCTTCTCGTCTCAGTCTGATTCCTGGCACCCTGACACTGAGAGAGTTATGGCTCATTCTATGAGGGCTGTTTCCTCTTCCTGGGCATTCAAAAATGAAGCTTCTGTGGAACAGATTTGCAAGGCTGCAACTTGGTCCTCTATTCACACTTTATCAAAATTCTATACATTTTACACTTTTGCCTTGGCTGAGGCCTCATTTGGGAGAAAGGTTCTTCAAGCAGTGGTGCCTTCCATTTAGGTTCCCTGTCTTGTCCCTGTCTTGTCCCTCCCTTATCATCTGTGTACTCCAGCTTGGGTATTGATTCCCAATAGTAATTAGATGATCCGTGGACTCATCATGTCATTAGAAAGAAAACAAAATGTATGCTTACTTGATACATTTATTTATTTCTTGACACGATGAGTCCACGGCCCGCCCTGTTCTTTTTGGACAGGTTTTGTTGGTATGCTATAAACTTCAGACACCCCTTGTTGCTTCCTTTCTCTCCTTTGCTTCGGTCGAATGACTGGGGTGGGAGGGAAGGGGGGTGATATTTAACAGCTTTGCTGTGGTGCTCTTTGCCGCCTCCTGCTTGGCAGGAGTGATATTCCCAATAGTAATTAGATGATCCGTGGACTCATTGTGTCAAGAAAGAGAGAAATTTATCAGGTAAGAATAAATTTTGTTTTTATTTAATCTAAGCTCAGTTTTTTGTATATTCAGAATTTCTCCAACATTGGTGTGTCCGGTCCACGGCGTCATCCTTACTTGTGGGAATATTCTCTTCCCCAACAGGAAATGGCAAAGAGAGCACAGCAAAAGCTGCCCATATAGCCCCCCTCTGGCTCCGCCCCCCAGTCATTCTCTTTGCCGCTCTGAACAAGTAGCATCTCCACGGAGATGGTGAAGAGTATGTGGTGTTAGTTGTAGTTTTTCATTCTTCTATCAAGAGTTTATTTTAAAATAGTGCCGGTTTGTACTATTTACTCTAAAACAGAAAAGGATGAAGAGTTCTGTTTAAAAGAGGAGTATGATTTTAGCAGCAGTAACTAAAATCAATTGCTGTTCCCACGCAGGACTGTTGAGCCCAGAGAACTTCAGTTGGGGGGAACAGTTTGCAGACTTTTCTGCTCAAGGTATGACTAGTCCATTTTCTAACAAGACTTAGTAATGCTAGAAGACTGTCATTTTCCCTCTTTGGGATCGGTAAGCCATTTTCTTACACTCATAACAGATTGAAGGCTTATTAATGGGCTATATACTGGTTGACACTATTGTGGGCTAAATCGATTGTTTTATTCAATATTTATATGTTGTTTGAAGTGTTTTGAAACTTGAAAATACTTTGGTAACGTTTTTAAGCGCCAGGCACCTTTTCCAGTCTGGAAGGGCCTTTCACTTTGTAGGCAGAGCCTCATTTTCGCGCCTTAATTGCGCAGTTTCTTCTGGATGCAGTGCATGCAGCTTCATGTGAGAGGGTCCGGTGGCCATTAAAAATGTTTCTGGAAGGCTTATTTCTGTGGCGAATAACCCCCAAGGACAGGTGAAGCCGCAGCAAACGCTGTGGCTGGGACTGTAGTGGGTTTAAAATTGTTAATTTGATAAAATAGCTCCGGTTTGCTCATTTAAGGGGTTATAAACTTGCGTGCAATACTTTCAAAGCATTAAGACACTAGGGTGCAAATTTGGTAAGCATCGGATATTTCCTTCATAGTTTTTCACACATTCAGAAATAAAGTGTACCCTGTTTAACATTTAAAGAGACAGTAACGGTTTTGTTTAAAAACGGTTTTATTGCATTAATAGCCTGTATAAGCCTGTCTAACATGTCTGTACCTTCATACAGAACATGTATGTATGGAGGCCAAGGTGGTCCCCCCCTTAAATGTATGTGAGAATTGTGCCATGGCGTCCAGACAAAATAAGGACGGTACTGTCACATTTAATAAGGTTGCCCAAGATAATTCCTCAAATGAAGGTAGTGGGGGTAGTTCACCATCCTCTCCTTCTGTGTCAATACCAGTTATGCCCGCGCAGGCGACACCTAGTACATCTAGCGCGCCAATGCTTGTTACTATGCAACAATTAACGGCTGTAATGGATAATTCTATAGCTAATATTTTATCCAAAATGCCAGCATTTCAAAGAAAGCTTGATTGCTCAGTCTTAAATACAGTGGAAGAGCAAGAGTGCGCTGACGATAATTTATCTGTCATACCCTCACACCAGTCAGAATTGGCAGTGAGGGAGGGTTTGTCGGAGGGAGAAATTTCTGATTCAGGAAAAGTTTCTCAACAGGCAGAACCTGATGTTGTGACGTTTAAATTTAAGTTAGAGCATCTCAGTGCCCTACTTAAGGAGGTACTAACTACTCTGGATTATTGTGACTCTTTGGTCATTCCAGAAAAATTGTGCAAAATGGACAAATTCCTAGAGATCCCTGTGCACCCTGATGCCTTTCCGATACCTAAAAGGGTGGCGGACATAGTGACTAAGGAGTGGGAGAAACCAGGCATACCTTTTGTCCCACCTCCTATATTTAAGAAAATGTTCCCCATTGTCGACCCAAGGAAGGACGCATGGCAAACAGTCCCTAAGGTTGAGGGGGCAGTTTCTATGCTAGCCAAACGCACGACTATTCCCATTGAGGACAATTGTGCTTTCAAAGATCCTATGGATAAAAAATTGGAGGGTTTGCTTAAAAAGATTTTTGTTCAGCAAGGTTTCCTCCTCCAACCAATTTCGTGCATTATTCCTGTCACTACGGCGGCGTGTTTTTGGTTTGAAGAACTAGAAAAGTCGCTCAATAAGGAGACTCCTTATGAGGAAGTCATGGACAGAATTCACGCACTTAAGTTAGCTAATTCCTTTATTTTAGATGCCGCTTTGCAATTGGCGAGGTTAGCGGCGAAAAATTCAGGTTTTGCAATTGTGGCGCGTAGAGCGCTCTGGCTAAAGTCTTGGTCGGTGGATGTGTCTTCCAAGACAAAATTGCTTAATATTCCTTTCAAAGGTAAGACCTTTGGGCCAGAATTGAAGGAGATTATTTCTGACATCACTGGGGGAAAGGGCCATGCCCTCCCACAGGATAGGCCTTTTAAGGCCAAGAATAAATCCAATTTTCGTTCCTTTCGTAACTTCAGGAACGGACAGTCTCCAAACTCTGCAGCCTCTAGACAAGAGGGTAACGCTTCCCAGGCTAAACCAGCTTGGAAACCAATGCAAGGCTGGAACAAGGGTAAACAGGCCATGAAGCCTGCTGCTGCTACCAAGACAGCATGAAGGGGTAGCCCCCGATCCGGGACCGGATCTAGTAAGGGGCAGACTTTCTCTCTTTGCTCAGGCCTGGGCAAGAGATGTTCCGGATCCCTGGGCACTAGAAATAGTCTCTCAGGGTTATCTTCTAGAATTCAAGGAACTTCCTCCAAGGGGAAGGTTCCACATGTCTCGCTTATCTTCAGACCAGATAAAGAGACAGGCATTCTTACATTGCATAGGAGATCTATTAAAGATGGGAGTGATACACGCAGTTCCAACAGTGGAACAAGGTCAGGGGTTTTACTCAAACCTGTTTGTAGTTCCCAAAAAGAGGGAACCTTCAGACCAATTCTGGATTTAAAAATTTTAAACAAATTTCTAGTTCCATCGTTCAAAATGGAAACCATTCGAACAATTTTACCTACAATCCAGGAGGGTCAATATATGACTACCGTGGATTTAAAGGATGCGTACCTACATATTCCTATCCACAAAGATCATCATCAGTTCCTAAGGTTCGCCTTTCTGGACAAACATTACCAGTTCGTGGCTCTTCCGTTCGGTTTAGCCACTGCTCCCAGAATCTTCACAAAGGTGCTAGGGTCCCTTCTAGCGGTTCTAAGACCGAGGGGCATTGCAGTGGCACCTTACCTAGACGACATTCTAATCCAAGCGTCGTCCCTTTCCAGATCAAGGGCTCATACAGACATTGTATTAGCTTTTCTCAGGTCTCACGGGTGGAAGGTGAACGTGGAAAAGAGTTCCCTGTCCCCGTCTACAAGAGTTCCCTTTCTGGGAACAATAATAGATTCTGTAGAAATGAAGATTTTCCTGACAGAAGTCAGAAAATTGAAGCTTCTAAAGGCTTGTCAAGTTCTTCAATCTATTCCTCAGCCTTCCATAGCTCAGTGCATGGAAGTAATAGGTCTAATGGTTGCAGCAATGGACGTGGTTCCTTTTGCTCGAATTCATCTAAGACCATTGCAACTGTGCATGCTCAGACAGTGGAATGGGGATTATGCAGACTTGTCTCCCCAGATTCAAGTAGACCAGTTAACCAGAGACTCACTCCGTTGGTGGTTGACTCAGGATCACCTGTCTCAGGGAATGAGTTTCCGCAGACCAGAGTGGGTCATTGTCACGACCGACGCCAGTCTATTAGGCTGGGGCGCGGTCTGGGACTCCCTGAAAGCTCAGGGTCTATGGTCTCGGGAAGAGTCCCTTCTCCCGATAAACATCCTGGAACTGAGAGCGATATTCAATGCGCTCCGGGCTTGGCCTCAACTAGCGAAGGCCGGATTCATAAGATTCCAGTCGGACAACATGACGACTGTAGCTTACATCAACCATCAGGGAGGAACAAAGAGTTCCTTGGCGATGAGAGAGGTATCCAAGATCATCAAATGGGCGGAGGATCACTCCTGCCATCTATCTGCAATTCACATCCCAGGAGTAGACAACTGGGAGGCGGATTATTTGAGTCATCAGACCTTCCGTCCGGGGGAGTGGGAACTCCACCCGGAGGTCTTTGCCCAGTTAACTCAATTATGGGGCATTCCAGACATGGATCTGATGGCGTCTTGTCAGAACTTCAAGGTTCCTTGCTACGGGTCCAGATCCAGGGATCCCAAGGCGACTCTAGTGGATGCATTAGTGGCGCCTTGGTCGTTCAACCTAGCTTATGTGTTTCCACCGTTCCCTCTCCTTCCCAGGCTCGTAGCCAGGATCAAACAGGAGAAGGCCTTGTGATTCTGATAGCTCCTGCGTGGCCACGCAGGACTTGGTATGCAGACCTGGTGAATATGTCATCGGCTCCACCATGGAGGCTACCTTTGAGACAGGATCTTCTAGTACAAGGTCCATTCGAACATCCAAATCTAGTTTCTCTGCAGCTGACTGCTTGGAAATTGAACGCTTGATTTTATCCAAGCGTGGGTTTTCAAAATCAGTGATAGATACTCTGGTCCAAGCCAGAAAACCTGTGACTAGAAAGATTTACCATAAAATATGGAAAAAATATATCTGTTGGTGTGAATCCAAGGGATTCTCCTTGAGTAAAATTAAAATTCCTAAGATTCTTTCCATTCTCCAAGAGGGTTTGGATAAAGGGTTGTCAGCGAGTTCTCTAAAAGGACAGATTTCTGCTTTATCTGTTTTGTTACACAAACGCCTGGCAGCTGTGCCAGATGTACAAGCTTTTGTACAGGCTTTGGTCAGAATCAAGCCTGTTTACAGACCCATGACTCCTCCTTGGAGTCTAAATTTAGTTCTTTCAGTTCTTCAAGGGGTTCCGTTTGAACCTTTACATTCCATAGATATTAAGTTACTATCTTGGAAAGTTCTGTTTTTGGTTGCTATTTCTTCTGCTAGAAGAGTTTCTGAATTATCTGCTTTGCAGTGTGATCCACCCTATCTGGTGTTCCATGCAGATAAGGTCATTTTGCGTACCAAGCCTGGTTTTCTTCCAAAAGTAGTTTCCAACAAGAATATTAACCAGGAAATAGTTGTTCCTTCTCTGTGTCCGAATCCAGTTTCAAAGAAGGAACGTTTGTTACACAATTTAGATGTGGTCTGTGCTTTAAAGTTCTATTTAGACGCAACAAAGGATTTCAGGCAAACTTCACTGGCTGAAAAGCATCATCCGATTGGCTTATGAGACTTCTGGACGGCAGCCTCCTGAACGAATCACAGCTCACTCTACTAGGGCTGTGGCTTCCACATGGGCCTTCAAGAACGAGGCTTCTGTTGATCAGATATGTAAGGCAGCGACTTGGTCTTCTCTGCACACTTTTGCCAAATTTTACAAATTCGATGCTTATGCTTCTTCGGAGGCTATTTTTGGGAGAAAGGTTTTGCAAGCCGTGGTGCCTTCCGTTTAGGTAAACCTGATTTGCTCCCTCCCTTCATCCGTGTCCTAAAGCTTTGGTATTGGTTCCCACAAGTAAGGATGACGCCGTGGACCGGACACACCAATGTTGGAGAAAACAGAATTTATGCTTACCTGATAAATTTCTTTCTCCAACGGTGTGTCCGGTCCACGGCCCGCCCTGGTTTTTAATCGGGTTTGAAAAATTTCTTTCTCTATACACTACAGTCACCACGGCACCCTATAGTTTCTCCTTTTTCTCCTAACCGTCGGTCGAATGACTGGGGGGCGGAGCCAGAGGGGGGGCTATATGGGCAGCTTTTGCTGTGCTCTCTTTGCCATTTCCTGTTGGGGAAGAGAATATTCCCACAAGTAAGGATGACGCCGTGGACCGGACACACCGTTGGAGAAAGAAATTTATCAGGTAAGCATAAATTCTGTTTTTTGCTTTGCTATGGCTTAGGATTTGGCGCCATTGTGTGGTTCTTTGAGATTGTTGCATATGCTCTAATAATCCTTATATTTTGTATCAGAGCATGTAATTTTATTTCTCTATGGCAGCTTTCTCTATCTTTTTAGATGTCTATATGATGTTCAGTACCTCAAATAGGTTGGAGGTTTTTTTTATGCCTTATCTGTATTTATCAGATATTTTTGTCTGATAGAGAGTATTTGTCTCATATAAGAATCTACAGAGTCTTCTCTTCTTTGGGACTTATAGCCTATTCATTTATTTGTGTTCCCTAATTTTCAGTTATGGGCCACTTTTTATATAATCTCTCCAAGTTTGAGATGATGTCTCCATGTCTGTGATTCTTGGGTTACTTTCTGTAACTTGTATATTTATATCTTCTTAGTGGTTGACTCTAAGATATTTGCTTATGTCGCCTTATTCTTTGTAATAGGCAAATTTTTATATTAGCCTCATGGATTTTGAACTAGTGTCTGTTCAGGACACTATTTTTTATTCTATCAAGCCACGTTAAGAGAAGGACCTTTTTAAACTGACCTTGTTAGCGCAGTAAGTAGCGCGTTGGTTTCATTGTCTGAAGGTCGTGCGTTCAGACTCCACACACTCTTTCTCTTTCTCAATTTTGTTTTATCATAGAGCACCTATACTTTTGGGAGTATTTTCCAATTCCTATGGAGGAACAGGGACAAGGATCTATTCAAATCCTTTTGTTAAAGGGAATTTCTCCCTATCCTAAAACTAGGTGTGTCTACTAATTCCTCAGGGTTCTGTCCATCCTTCCATTTTTACTGGAAGGCCAGTTCTTGTCGACTATAGACCTGCAGAACGAGTATATGCATGGTTCTCATCTCTTTGAGGTTTGCCTTTCTGGTAAGATGTAGCTTCATGGTGTCTCCTCCACTCCTGATTAAGAAGGTTGTGGTTTTGATTCCATGTACAGTTTCTTCATCGGCGTCTGTTCTGATGGAAGCAAGCTTTACAATGGAATTTTTTAAGCCTTTCCAGTTTGTAGCTTTTCCATTTGGCCTTGCCACGGCTCCCAGTGTTTTCACAGCAGTGGTGCAGATCCCTGGAAACTTGCAGTGGCATTTTGCCTAGTTGATGTCTTGGTTCAGGCGTCATCTTTTCATCTAGCATAATCTCATAGTCTCTGGTGTAGCTTAGTGGTAATTAGTGTACCTGACTAAGAGGCAGAAGGTTGAGAGATCGAGTACACCCAAGGGTGCTGGTCCTTTGTGTAGAGATGTTGTTTTCCTTTCTACGTTCCCACGTGAGGAAATGTGGATCTGGAATAGAGTTCCTTGTTCCAGCTATTTTCACTGGGAACAATCAGTGATCCCTGTCTAGGAATATTTACATGACGGATGTCCATAGTCAATATTCTAGCTTCGTTCCTTTCTCTCCAGTCTGCTATTTGTCCATCAGTGACTTAATGCTTGGAAGTGATTGGTCTGTTTGTTTCCATGGAAATCATTCCTTTTGCTCGATTCCATCTGAGAGCTCTACAATTATGCATGCTCAGGCAATGGAACAGAGACTTTTCAGATTTGTCGCAGAAGATCGATCTGAATCCGTTAACAAGATACACTCTTTCGTGGTGATTTCTCAGGTTCATCCGTTCCAGAACACATGCTTTTTTTTTCTGAGCAGACAGACTTTTCTTCCCGGGGAGTGGGCTTTCCACCCGGAGGTGTTTCTCCAGGTTAACCCTCAAGTGGAGGGTGCCGGAGTTGGATCTTATGGCGTCTCGTCAGAACGCCAAGATTCGGTTCAAGGTCAAGAGAGCCTCAGGCCGCCCTGATAGATGCTCTGGCGGTTCCTTGGACTTCGGTTTAGCATACCTGATTCCTCTGTTTGCGCTCCTTCCCAGAGTCATTGCTCGTATCAAACAGGACTGAGCGTCTGTAATCTGATAGCTCCTACATGGCCTTGCAGGATATGGTTTGCAGACCTAGTGAAGATGTAATGTCTTCCACCTTGGATGTTACCTCTGAGGAAGGACTCAGGGTCCTTTCCTACATCCAAGTCTCGTTTCTCTGAAGCTGACTGGAGATTGAACACTTAGTTCTGGCTAAGCGTGTTTTTTTCTAAATCAGTCATTGATACTTTGATTCAGGCTCGCAAGCCTGTTTCTTGTAAGATTTTCCATAAGGTATGGCGTAAATACCTCTATTGGTGTGAATCAAGAACTACTCTTGGAGTAGGGTCAGGATTCCTAGAATTTTGTCTTTTCTCCAGGATGGTCTGGAGAAAGGGTTGTCAGTCAGTTCTCTGAAAGTTCAGATTTCTGCATTATCTTTTCTTTTACAGTGTCTGGTGGATGTGCCAGATGTTCAATCCTTTTGTCAGGCCCTGATTAGAAACAGGCCTGTGTTTAAATCTGTTGCTCCTCCTTGGAGCCTTCACCTAGTTCTTGGAGCTTTGCAGCAGGCTCTGTTTGAGCCAATGCATTTCATAGATATTAAGCTGTTATCTTAGAAGGTTTTGTTTTTTTATTGCTATTTCCTCTGCTCTGAGAGTTTCCGAACTCTTGGCTTTTCACTGCGATCCGACTTACCTTATTTTTCATTTCATTTTTTTGTACTAAATTGGGTTTTCTCCCTAAGGTGGTTTCAGATAGAAATATTAAGGAAATTGTTGTTCCTTCTCTCTGTCCTAATCCTTCCTCTCATAAGGAACATCTGTTGGACAACTTGGATGTGGTGTGCGCTCTACAATTCTTTATACAGGCTACTAAGGATTTTTGCCAGTCTTCTGCCCTGTTTGTTTGTTTCTCTGGAAAGTGTTAGGGTCAGAAGGGTACTTCTACTTCTCTTTCCCTCTGGTTGAGAAGTATGATTCGTTTTGCTTATGAGACTGCAGCCTCCTGAGAGACTTACAGCTCCTTCCACTAGGGCAGTCTCCTTTTCTTGGGCTTTCAAAAATAGCTGCAACTTGGTCTTCTCTGCATACTTTTTTTTTCCAGATTCTTCAAATTTGATACTTTTGCCTTGGCTGAGGCTTCCTTTGGGAGAAAGGTTCTTCAAAAGGTGGTGCCTTCTGTTTAGGTCTGCCTGTCTTATTCTCCCTCCTTATTCATTCCGTGTCCTCTAGCTTGGAAATTGGTTCCCACTAGTAATTGAAATAACGTTGTGGACTCTCCATGTCTTAGGAAAGAAAACAACAAAACTTGATGATGATTACCTGATAAATTTCTTTCTGGACAGGGAAAGTCCACGACCCCTCCCTTTTAGATTAGACAGTAATTTTTACTAAACCTCAGACACCTCTATACCTTTGTGTTTCTACTTTCTTTCATGTAATTAGCAAGAGTCCATGAGCTAGTGACGTATGGGATATACATTCCTACCAGGAGGGGCAAAGTTTCCCAAACCTCAAAATGCCTATAAATACACCCCTCACCACACCCACAAATCAGTTTTACAAACTTTGCCTCCTATGGAGGTGGTGAAGTAAGTTTGTGCTAGATTCTACGTTGATATGCGCTCCGCAGCAGGTTGGAGCCCGGTTTTCCTCTCAGCGTGCAGTGAATGTCAGAGGGATGTGAGGAGAGTATTGCCTATTTTGAATGCAGTGATCTCCTTCTACGGGGTCTATTTCATAGGTTCTCTGTTATCGGTCGTAGAGATTCATCTCTTACCTCCCTTTTCAGATTGACGATATACTCTTATTTATATACCATTACCTCTGCTGATTCTCGTTTCAGTACTGGTTTGGCTTTCTACAAACATGTAGATGAGTGTCCTGGGGTAAGTAAGTCTTATTTTCTGTGACACTCTAAGCTATGGTTGGGCACTTTATTTATAAGTTCTAAATATATGTATTCAAACATTTATTTGCCTTGACTCAGGATGTTCAACATTCCTTATTTTCAGACAGTCAGTTTCATATTTGGGATAATGCATTTGAATCAATCATTTTTTCTTACCTTAAAAATTTGACTTTTTTTCCCTGTGGGCTGTTAGGCTCGCGGGGGCTGAAAATGCTTCATTTTATTGCGTCATTCTTGGCGCAGACTTTTTTGGCACAAAAAATCTTTTCTGTTTCCGGCGTCATACGTGTCGCCGGAAGTTGCGTCATTTTTTACGTCCTTTTGCGCCAAAAATGTCGGCGTTCCGGATGTGGCGTCATTTTTGGCGCCAAAAAGCATTTAGGCGCCAAATAATGTGGGCGTCTTATTTGGCGCTAAAAAATATGGGCGTCGCTTTTGTCTCCACATTATTTCAGTCTCAAATTTTCTTTGCTTCTGGTTGCTAGAAGCTTGTTCATTGGCATTTTTTCCCATTCCTGAAACTGTCATTTAAGGAATTTGATCAATTTTGCTTTATATGTTGTTTTTTCTCTTACATATTGCAAGATGTCTCACGTTGCATCTGAGTCAGAAGATACTTCAGGAAAATCGCTGTCTAGTGCTGGAACTACCAAAGCTAAGTGTATCTGCTGTAAACTTTTGGTAGCTATTCCTCCAGCTGTTGTTTGTATTAATTGTCATGACAAACTTGTTAATGCAGATAATATTTCCTTTAGTAATGTACCATTGCCTGTTGCAGTTCCGTCAACATCTAAGGTTCAGAATGTTCCTGATAACATAAGAGATTTTGTTTCTGAATCCATCAAGAAGGCTATGTCTGTTATTCCTCCTTCTAGTAAACATAAAAAATCTTTTAAAACTTCTCTTTCTACAGATGAATTTTTAAATGAACATCATCATTCTGATTCTGATGACTCTTCTGGTTCAGAGGATTCTGTCTCAGAGATTGATGCTGATAAATCTTCATATTTATTTAAAATGGAATTTATTCGTTCTTTACTTAAAGAAGTACTAATTGCTTTAGAAATTGAGGATTCTGGTCCTCTTGATACTAATTCTAAACGTTTAGATAAGGTCTTTAAATCTCCTGTGGTTATTCCAGAAGTTTTTCCTGTTCCTAATGCTATTTCTGAAGTAATTTCCAGAGAATGGGATAAATTGGGTAATTCATTTACTCCTTCTAAACGTTTTAAGCAATTATATCCTGTGCCGTCTGACAGATTAGAATTTTGGGACAAAATCCCTAGAGTTGATGGGGCTATTTCTACCCTTGCTAAACGTACTACTATTCCTACGTCAGATGGTACTTCGTTTAAGGATCCTTTAGATAGGAAAATTGAATCCTTTCTAAGAAAAGCTTATCTGTGTTCAGGTAATCTTCTTAGACCTGCTATATCATTGGCTGATGTTGCTGCAGCTTCAACTTTTTGGTTGGAAACTTTAGCGCAACAAGTTACAGATCATGATTCTCATAATATTATTCTTCTTCAACATGCTAATAATTTTATCTGTGATGCCATTTTTGATATTATCAGAGTTGATGTCAGGTTTATGTCTCTAGCTATTTTAGCTAGAAGAGCTTTATGGCTTAAAACATGGAATGCTGATATGGCTTCTAAATCAACTCTACTTTCCATTTCTTTCCAGGGTAACAAATTATTTGGTTCTCAGTTGGATTCTATTATCTCAACTGTTACTGGTGGGAAAAGAACTTTTTTACCACAGGATAAAAAATCTAAGGGTAAGAACAGGGCTAATAATCGTTTTCGTTCCTTTCGTTTCAACAAAGAACAAAAGCCTGATCCTTCATCCTCAGGAGCAGTTTCAGTTTGGAAACCATCTCCAGTCTGGAATAAATCCAAGCCTTCTAGAAAGGCAAAGCCAGCTTCTAAGTCCACATGAAGGTGCGGCCCTCATTCCAGCTCAGCTGGTAGGGGGCAGGTTACGTTTTTTCAAAGAAATTTGGATCAATTCTGTTCACAATCTTTGGATTCAGAACATTGTTTCAGAAGGGTACAGAATTGGTTTCAAGATGAGACCTCCTGCAAAGAGATTTTTTCTTTCCCGTGTCCCAGTAAATCCAGTGAAAGCTCACGCATTTCTGAATTGTGTTTCAGATCTAGAGTTGGCTGGAGTAATTATGCCAGTTCCAGTTCTGGAACAGGGGATGGGGTTTTATTCAAATCTCTTCATTGTACCAAAGAAGGAGAATTCCTTCAGACCAGTTCTGGATCTAAAAATATTGAATCGTTATGTAAGGATACCAACGTTCAAAATGGTAACTGTAAGGACTATCTTGCCTTTTGTTCAGCAAGGGCATTATATGTCCACAATAGATTTACAGGATGCATATCTGCATATTCCGATTCATCCAGATCATTATCAGTTCCTGAGATTCTCTTTTCTGGACAAGCATTACCAGTTTGTGGCTCTGCCGTTTGGCCTAGCTAAAGCTCCAAGAATTTTTACAAAAGTTCTCGGTGCCCTTCTGTCTGTAATCAGAGAACAGGGTATTGTGGTATTTCCTTATTTGGACGGTATCTTGGTACTTGCTCAGTCTTTACATTTAGCAGAATCTCATACGAATCGACTTGTGTTGTTTCTTCAAGATCATGGTTGGAGGATCAATTCACCAAAAAGTTCATTGATTCCTCAGACAAGGGTAACCTTTCTGGGTTTCCAGATAGATTCAGTGTCCATGACTCTGTCTTTAACAGACAAGAGACGTCTAAATTGATTTCAGCTTGTCAAAACCTTCAGTCACAATCATTCCCTTCGGTAGCCTTATGCATGGAAATTCTAGGTCTTATGACTGCTGCATCGGACGCGATCCCCTTTGCTCGTTTTCACATGCGACCTCTTCAGCTCTGTATGCTGAATCAATGGTGCAAGGATTACACAAAGATATCTCAATTAATATCTTTAAAACCGATTGTACGACACTCTCTAACGTGGTGGACAGATCACCATCGTTTAATTCAGGGGGCTTCTTTTGTGCTTCCGACCTGGACTGTAATTTCAACAGATGCAAGTCTCACAGGTTGGGGAGCTGTGTGGGGATCTCTGACGGCACAAGGAGTTTGGGAATCTCAGGAGGTGAGATTACCGATCAATATTTTGGAACTCCGTGCAATTTTCAGAGCTCTTCAGTCTTGGCCTCTTCTGAAGAGAGAATCGTTCATTTGTTTTCAGACAGACAATGTCACAACTGTGGCATACATCAATCATCAAGGAGGGACTCACAGTCCTCTGGCTATGAAAGAAGTATCTCGAATTTTGGTTTGGGCGGAATCCAGCTCCTGTCTAATCTCTGCGGTTCATATCCCAGGTATAGACAATTGGGAAGCGGATTATCTCAGTCGCCAAACGTTGCATCCGGGCGAATGGTCTCTTCACCCAGAGGTATTTCTTCAGATTGTTCAAATGTGGGAGCTTCCAGAAATAGATCTGATGGCGTCTCATCTAAACAAGAAACTTCCCAGGTATCTGTCCAGATCCCGGGATCCTCAGGCGGAAGCAGTGGATGCATTATCACTTCCTTGGAAGTATCATCCTGCCTATATCTTTCCGCCTCTAGTTCTTCTTCCAAGAGTAATCTCCAAGATTCTGAAGGAATGCTCGTTTGTTCTGCTGGTAGCTCCGGCATGGCCTCACAGGTTTTGGTATGCGGATCTTGTCCGGATGGCCTCTTGCCATCCGTGGACTCTTCCGCTAAGACCAGACCTTCTGTCGCAAGGTCCTTTTTTCCATCAGGATCTCAAATCCTTAAATTTAAAGGTATGGAGATTGAACGCTTGATTCTTGGTCAAAGAGGTTTCTCTGACTCTGTGATTAATACTATGTTACAGGCTCGTAAATCTGTATCCAGAGAGATATATTATAGAGTCTGGAAGACTTATATTTCTTGGTGTCTTTCTCATCATTTTTCTTGGCATTCTTTTAGAATTCCGAGAATTTTACAGTTTCTTCAGGATGGTTTAGATAAAGGTTTATCCGCAAGTTCTTTGAAAGGACAAATCTCTGCTCTTTCTGTTCTTTTTCACAGAAAGATTGCTAATCTTCCTGATATTCATTGTTTTGTACAAGCTTTGGTTCGTATAAAACCTGTCATTAAGTCAATTTCTCCTCCTTGGAGTTTGAATTTGGTTCTGGGGGCTCTTCAAGCTCCTCCGTTTGAACCTATGCATTCATTGGACATTAAATTACTTTCTTGGAAAGTTTTGTTCCTTTTGGCGATCTCTTCTGCCAGAAGAGTCTCTGAATTATCTGCTCTTTCTTGTGAGTCTCCTTTTCTGATTTTTCATCAGGATAAGGCGGTGTTGCGAACTTCTTTTGAATTTTTACCTAAAGTTGTGAATTCCAACAACATTAGTAGAGAAATTGTGGTTCCTTCATTATGTCCTAATCCTAAGAATTCTAAGGAGAAATTGTTGCATTCTTTGGATGTTGTTAGAGCTTTGAAATATTATGTTGAAGCTACTAAGTCTTTCCGAAAGACTTCTAGTCTATTTGTTATCTTTTCCGGTTCTAGAAAAGGCCAGAAAGCTTCTGCCATTTCTCTGGCATCTTGGTTGAAATCTTTAATTCATCATGCCTATGTTGAGTCGGGTAAAACTCCGCCTCAAAGGATTACAGCTCATTCTACTAGGTCAGTTTCTACTTCCTGGGCGTTTAGGAATGAAGCTTCAATTGATCAGATTTGCAAAGCAGCAACTTGGTCCTCTTTGCATACTTTTACTAAATTCTACCATTTTGATGTATTTTCTTCTTCTGAAGCAGTTTTTGGTAGAAAAGTACTTCAGGCAGCGGTTTCAGTTTGAATCTTCTGTTTATGTCTTTTATTAAACTTTATTTTGGGTGTGGATTATTTTCAGCAGGAATTGGCTGTCTTTATTTTATCCCTCCCTCTCTAGTGACTCTTGCGTGGAAAGATCCACATCTTGGGTAATCATTATCCCATACGTCACTAGCTCATGGACTCTTGCTAATTACATGAAAGAAAACATAATTTATGTAAGAACTTACCTGATAAATTCATTTCTTTCATATTAGCAAGAGTCCATGAGGCCCGCCCTTTTTTGTGGTGGTTATGATTTTTTTGTATAAAGCACAATTATTCCAATTCCTTATTTTATATGCTTTCACACTTTTTTCTTATCACCCCACTTCTTGGCTATTCGTTAAACTGATTTGTGGGTGTGGTGAGGGGTGTATTTATAGGCATTTTGAGGTTTGGGAAACTTTGCCCCTCCTGGTAGGAATGTATATCCCATACGTCACTAGCTCATGGACTCTTGCTAATATGAAAGAAATGAATTTATCAGGTAAGTTCTTACATAAATTATGTTTTTTCCATTTCCCTTCGGCTAAATGACTGGGGGTCATGGGTAAGGGAAGTGACACTTAACAGCTTTGCTGTGGTGCTCTTTGCCTCCTCCTGCTGGCTAGGAGTGAATATCCCACTAGTAATTGGAATGATGTCGTGGACTCTCCATATCCAGAATTTTTTTTATCAGGTAAGCATAATTTTTTTTTCTTTCATGATTCAGATAGAGCAAAGCTGTAGAATAGGTAATAAAGGGGTTATCTATCTTTTTAAACAATAGCAATTCTGGAGTAGACTGTCCCTTTTTAATAGTGATTCTAATTCTCCTGAATCAAGTTCTGGGCGGTTTTCTTTAACACACAGATATTGTGAAACTGAATTGCCTGTGTATCAGAAAACACTCCCCATGTAATATATAAAGTATACTCCAAAGCGACCCTGCAAATGAGACTCTGTATTTAAGACCGTACCATTGACTTATCGTCATACATAGTAGAGTCCCTCTCACTGTGCATTTTTAGATGTATATTATAAAGTTATTCAGGTTTCGAAAAAAAATCATCCATCATGAATTCTTTATAGGCTCTACGTTATCAATACAAACTGTAGAATTTTTTTTCTTACGTTATCCCATCTCTCCGCATTGAACACTGATGTGACTTAAAAAAAGAGCTGCCTGCTTGTTCTCAAAAATGTTATGAACCTTTTGATGTTTTTCATGCACATATTTTTTATTTATTTTTTAAACAGCTTTGTGTACAAATCAATTTTTACAAAGGTTCGGAGACGCAGCTCCGGAATGCTAAGTACAACATTAGCTGTAAAATTTTAAGGTAACAGTAACAGAGTATAAAGCTCTTCAATGTTGAACAGCAGCAATCTCTTCCCAAAAATATACAAGATTGAGATATAAGAAATGTCCTCCAAAGCTGCTTGATATTCGTTTAGTGGCCAGATAGACCTGTTAAAAGTATATACTGATAAAAAAAAGGTATACTGATAATTAAAATAATAAATTTTTCTCTTGGTATAGTAATTTTCAACAATGAAACTTTCGAAAAAACATTAGGTCCCGGTCCGCCCGCGCCCAAGTCAGTGATAACCACCTCACTCTTTTTTATTTATCATCTCCCACAACCAGTTATACACAGCCTGTAGCATTAGCCATTTCTTTTAGTTTTATTCTGGACATAGTTAGACCACAACTGCGAGAACTCTGCATAAGAATCCATTTTGTCGTGTTAGAGAGAGTAATATTCTGCTAGCTCTATAATTTCTGAAACTTTCTGGATCCACATCTCTATAGTTGGTACTCCCTTGCTTTTCCAATTTTTGTCTATCAGGAGTTTAACTCCGTTGGTTAAGATTTTAAGTAAATGGATGTATGGCTTATATTTAATTGCTGGGGGGGGCTTGTGTAGGAGCCATATCAGAGGGTCAAGTGGCAGTTGGATTTCTAGTATGGTTTCCACTTCCGAGATCACATCTCTCCAAAGATTCTGGATGATATTGCACTACCACCACATGTGAGCTGTATCACTGTTCACGTGACCACAGCACCAGCATTTGTTACTTTGAGTGTGGAATAGGCGATGGAGTTTCCTCGAGGTGAGGTACCATCTATGTAATAGTTTGTAATTGACCTCCAGGATAGAGGATGAGATTGAAGATCTCATCGTGGCCTGAAGCATTATTGTACTAATTTGGGGCAAAATTATAACTCCCAGATCTCTTTCCCAGCTCTCTAAGTATGGGGGTATGTAACCCGGTGGGGTATGAGTTAAGATTTTGTATATGATTGAGAGTGTATGACGCAAAGGGGGTTTTTGGACACAAAGGGATTCAAAATTGGTTAGGGGCGTGACCATGTTTCTGTAACCTGCATGTGTGGTTATGAAGTGGGTCATTTGTCGGTAGGTAAACCAGTTGGCAAAGCAGTCATGTCCCTTTGAGATTAGCTCTGTTTGAGAAAGTACTGATTAGTTGTTGGTTAATGTATGAATTGTGAAATTCATACATTATATTATACGTGTTCACTATGGCATGGTAGGAATAGGGCCTCACCACAAATTCTCAGTTTTCGATTAGGGATGTCAATGGTGACGGGACTGATGATATGTAATGTGTTGTGTTGATGGTGTGTTCCCATGTCTGATATGTCTCCCGTATCATTGGTTTGTCAGATTTGATTTTTTTTAAATAAGTTTGGGTTGCTCCAGCACAATCTCCCTAAATGTGGTCTGTCCATTATTAGGTGTTCCAGTGGGACCCATCTTTTGTGTTCAAAATGGATATTCTAATCTACTAATCTCTGAAGGAAGATGGCCTGACGATAGGCAGCAAGGTTCGGCACCCCCAGACCTCCCTGTGCTTTGGAAGTTTGCATTATCTGTCTGTTTATTCTAGGTGGTTTTTTGCGCCATATAAAATCGCTAAATGCTTTTTGGAGCAAGGGGAGAAATGCTTTAGGCAAGGGGATCGGCAGAGCCTGGAGGAGGTAGAGAATTCTTGGGAATACGTTCCTTTTGATGACGTCTATGCGTCCTAACCACGATAATTTTTTAGATCCCCATGATGAAAGATCTCTTACTATAGCGTGTTTGATAGGAGTGTAATTCAACTGAAATATGTCGTCTAGTGAGGGTGTGAGGTGTACTCCGAGGTATTTCAAAGAGTGAGAGCACCATGTGAACGTGGTAACTTTTCGAGCGTCCAATAAGGACGATCCGGACATGTTTATGTTTAGTATTTCGGATTTAGACATATTAACAACAAAGTTTGACAAAGATTGAAAAGTATTGAATTTGGTTAGGAGGTGGGGGATCAAATTTTCTGGGTGAGAGTAAAAAGCATGTAGTCCGCGAACATACCTCTGCTCTTCTATACAGGGAGTGCAGAATTATTAGGCAAATGAGTATTTTGACCACATCATCCTCTTTATGCATGTTGTCTTACTCCAAGCTGTATAGGCTCGAAAGCCTACTACCAATTAAGCATATTAGGTGATGTGCATCTCTGTAATGAGAAGGGGTGTGGTCTAATGACATCAACACCCTATATCAGGTGTGCATAATTATTAGGCAACTTCCTTTCCTTTGGCAAAATGGGTCAAAAGAAGGACTTGACAGGCTCAGAAAAGTCAAAAATAGTGAGATATCTTGCAGAGGGATGCAGCACTCTTAAAATTGCAAAGCTTCTGACGCGTGATCATCGAACAATCAAGCGTTTCATTCAAAATAGTCAACAGGGTCGCAAGAAGCGTGTGGAAAAACCAAGGCGCAAAATAACTGCCCATGAACTGAGAAAAGTCAAGCGTGCAGCTGCCAAGATGCCACTTGCCACCAGTTTGGCCATATTTCAGAGCTGCAACATCACTGGAGTGCCCAAAAGCACAAGGTGTGCAATACTCATGGCCAAGGTAAGAAAGGCTGAAAGACGACCACCACTGAACAAGACACACAAACTGAAACATCAAGACTGGGCCAAGAAATATCTCAAGACTGATTTTTCTAAGGTTTTATGGACTGATGAAATGAGAGTGAGTCTTGATGGGCCAGATGGATGGGCCCGTGGCTGGATTGGTAAAGGGCAGAGAGCTCCAGTCCGACTCAGACGCCAGCAAGGTGGAGGTGGAGTACTGGTTTGGGCTGGTATCATCAAAGATGAGCTTGTGGGGCCTTTTCGGGTTGAGGATGGAGTCAAGCTCAACTCCCAGTCCTACTGCCAGTTTCTGGAAGACACCTTCTTCAAGCAGTGGTACAGGAAGAAGTCTGCATCCTTCAAGAAAAACATGATTTTCATGCAGGACAATGCTCCATCACACGCGTCCAAGTACTCCACAGCGTGGCTGGCAAGAAAGGGTATAAAAGAAGAAAATCTAATGACATGGCCTCCTTGTTCACCTGATCTGAACCCCATTGAGAACCTGTGGTCCATCATCAAATGTGAGATTTACAAGGAGGGAAAACAGTACACCTCTCTGAACAGTGTCTGGGAGGCTGTGGTTGCTGCTGCACGCAATGTTGATGGTGAACAGATCAAAACACTGACAGAATCCATGGATGGCAGGCTTTTGAGTGTCCTTGCAAAGAAAGGTGGCTATATTGGTCACTGATTTGTTTTTGTTTTGTTTTTGAATGTCAGAAATGTATATTTGTGAATGTTGAGATGTTATATTGGTTTCACTGGTAAAAATAAATAATTGAAATGGGTATATATTTGTTTTTAGTTAAGTTGCCTAATAATTATGCACAGTAATAGTCACCTGCACACACAGATATCCCCCTAAAATAGCTAAAACTAAAAACAAACTAAAAACTACTTTTGGGTTCATTGAGAACATGGTTGTTGTTCAATAATAAAATTAATCCTCAAAAATACAACTTGCCTAATAATTCTGCACTCCCTGTATTTATACCGGTTATCTGGGGGTTCTGTCTAATTTTACTGCTAGGGTTTCTATAACACATGCGAAAAGGAGTGGGGATAGCGGGCACCCCTGACGTGTCCCGTTGGTAATAGGGAAGGGGGAGGAGAGGGTACCATTAACTAAAATTCTCGCAGTGGGGTGGGAATATAAGGAGAAGATTCTAGTAAGCATCTTCGTTCCTTGTCCCATGTGGTCTAGAGTGGCCCGCATAAAGTCCCAGGCAACACGGTCAAAGGCCTTCTCCGCATCTGTGGATAAGAGGACGGAGGGAATATTTTTAAGTTTGGCATAGTGGATTAAGTTTAAGGCCCTGACCGTGTTGACCTTTGCCTCCCACCGCGGAACGAAACCAACTTGGTCGAGATGTACTATGTCTGGGAGAATTTTATTTAGCCTGTGTGCCAATATTCTAGCGTAAAATTTGATACCGGTGTTTAACAACGATATGGGACGGTAATTTTTGGGGAGGTCTTGTGGTTTATTGGTTTTAGGGATTAATATTATGTGGGCTTCTAGTGCTCTAAGGGAGAAGGACTTACGTTCGTCAATGGATTGGAAATAGTTTAGCATGTGTGGATTCAAGATGTCTTGAAACACAGTGTAATATTTGTGGCTGAAGCCGTCAGGGCCTGGTGCTTTCCCGGTGGGTAAGTTCTTCAGGGCCGATTTTAATTCAGTCAGTAAAATGGGGTCTTCTAGCTGTTCTTTTTGAGAGTCGGTTATGTGTGGTAATTGGAGTTTCTTGAGGAATTCCTCTATTAATTGCGATCTGATCACACTGTGATTTGGTTTGTTGAGATTTGGGTTTTGGATGTTGTATAGCTTTTGAAAGAATGTTTTGAAGGTATGTATAATTTGTTTAGTAGAGTTCTGAGGAAGGCCATTGTTGTCTCTGACCTGCATGATGTATTTCTTGTGAATTTTCTGTCTGATATCTAGCTAAGAGTCTACCTGACTTATTTCTCCCTTCATAATGTTTTTGTTGAGTATATGTTTGTCTTTTATGTGTTTTGTTAAGATGTGAGGCAAGTGTTTGTCTTTCTTGCGTGAGTTTGCTGAGTAGGTCTTTATTCGTTGGTGAGCCCTTATGCAAAGATTCTAAATGCTGTATTAGATTAGTGAGGCAGTTAGTTGTCTTTTGGTCTTGTTTATGTGCGCTTTTATGGCTATTAGTTCTCCCCTAATGACACTCTTGTGGACTTCCCAAAGGGTGTGCGGAGCTATCTCAGAATTGTAGTTAAGTTCAAAGTATTCTAGAATTGCTTTTGAAATTCTGGGGATCATAAAGGGGGTCCATCAACAGGTATTCATCTAGCCTCCATATATAGGCCTAGATTTGGAGTTCGGCGGTAGAAGGGCTGTTAACGCTCCGTGGGCTTTTTTCTGGCCGCACCATAAATTTAACTCTGGTATTGAGAGTTCAAACAAATGCTGCGTTAGGCTCCAAAAAAGGAGCGTAGAGCATTTTTACCGCAAATGCAACTCTCGATACCAGAGTTGCTTACGGACGCGGCCAGCCTCAAAAACGTGCTCGTGCACGATTCTCCCATAGGAAACAATGGGGCTGTTTGAGCTGGAAAAAAAACCTAACACCTGCAAAAAAGCAGCGTTCAGCTCCTAACGCAGCCCCATTGTTTCCTATGGGGAAACACTTCCTACGTCTGCACCTAACACTCTAACATGTACCCCGAGTCTAAACACCCCTAACCTTACACTTATTAACCCCTAATCTGCCGCCCCCGCTATCGCTGACACCTGCATTATATTATTATTAACCCCTAATCTGCCGCTCCGTAAACCGCCGCAATTTACATTATCCCTATGTACCCCTCATCTGCTGCCCCTAACACCGCTGACCCCTATATTATATTTATTAACCCCTAATCTGCCCCCCTCAACGTCGCCGACACCTGCCTACACTTATTAACCCCTAATCTGCCGAGCGGACCTGAGCGCTACTATAATAAAGTTATTAACCCCTAACCCGCCTCACTAACCCTATAATAAATAGTATTAACCCCCTAATCTGCCCTCCCTAACATCGCCGACACCTAACTTCAATTATTAACCCCTAATCTGACGACCGGAGCTCACCGCTATTCTAATAAATTGATTAACCCCTAAAGCTAAGTCTAACCCTAACACTAACACCCCCCTAACTTAAATATAATTTACATCTAACGAAATAAATTAACTCTTATTAAATAAATGATTCCTATTTAAAGCTAAATACTTACCTGTAAAATAAATCCTAATATAGCTACAATATAAATTATAATTATATTGTAGCTATTTTAGGATTAATATTTATTTTACAGGCAACTTTGTAATTATTTTAACCAGGTACAATAGCTATTAAATAGTTAAGAACTATTTAATAGTTACCTAGTTAAAATAATAACAAATTTACCTGTAAAATAAATCCTAACCTAAGATATAATTAAACCTAACACTACCCTATCAATAAAATAATTAAATAAACTACCTACAATTACCTACAATTAACCTAACACTACACTATCAATAAATTAATTAAACACAATTCCTACAAATAAATACAATTAAATAAACTAGCTAAAGTACAAAAAATAAAAAAGAACTAAGTTACAAAAAATAAAAAAATATTTACAAACATAAGAAAAATATTACAACAATTTTAAACTAATTACACCTACTCTAAGCCCCCTAATAAAATAACAAAGACCCCCAAAATAAAAAATTCCCTACCCTATTCTAAATTAAAAAAGTTACAAGCTCTTTTACCTTACCAGCCCTGAACAGGGCCCTTTGCGGGGCACGCCCCAAGAATTTCAGCTCTTTTGCCTGTAAAAGAATAAATACAATACCCCCCCCCCAACATTACAACCCACCACCCACATACCCCTAATCTAACCCAAACCCCCCTTAAATAAACCTAACACTAAGCCCCTGAAGATCTTCCTACCTTGTCTTCACCATCCAGGTATCACCGATCCGTCCTGGCTCCAACATCTTCATCCAACCCAAGCGGGGGTTGGCGATCCATCATCCGGTGCTGAAGAGGTCCAGAAGAGGCTCCAAAGTCTTCCTCCTATCCGGCAAGAAGAGGACATCCGCACCGGCAAACATCTTCTCCAAGCGGCATCTTCGATCTTCTTCCATCCGGTGCGGAGCGGGTCCATCTTGAAGCAGGCGACGCGGATCCATCCTCTTCTTCCGTTGTCTCCCGACTAATGACGGTTCCTTTAAGGGACGTCATCCAAGATGGCGTCCCTCGAATTCCGATTGGCTGATAGGATTCTATCAGCCAATCGGAATTAAGGTAGGAATTTTCTGATTGGCTGATGGAATCAGCCAATCAGAATCAAGTTCAATCCGATTGGCTGATCCAATCAGCCAATCAGATTGAGCTCGCATTCTATTGGCTGATCGGAACAGCCAATAGAATGCGAGCTCAATCTGATTGGCTGATTGGATCAGCCAATCGGATTGAACTTGATTCTGATTGGCTGATTCCATCAGCCAATCAGAAAATTCCTACCTTAATTCCGATTGGCTGATAGAATCCTATCAGCCAATCGGAATTCGAGGGACGCCATCTTGGATGACGTCCCTTAAAGGAACCGTCATTAGTCGGGAGACAACGGAAGAAGAGGATGGATCCGCGTCGCCTGCTTCAAGATGGACCCGCTCCGCACCGGATGGAAGAAGATCGAAGATGCCGCTTGGAGAAGATGTTTGCCGGTCCGGATGTCCTCTTCTTGCCGGATAGGAGGAAGACTTTGGAGCCTCTTCTGGACCTCTTCAGCACCGGATGATGGATCGCCAACCCCCGCTTGGGTTGGATGAAGATGTTGGAGCCAGGACGGATCGGTGATACCTGGATGGTGAAGACAAGGTAGGAAGATCTTCAGGGGCTTAGTGTTAGGTTTATTTAAGGGGGGTTTGGGTTAGATTAGGGGTATGTGGGTGGTGGGTTGTAATGTTGGGGGGGGGGTATTGTATTTATTCTTTTACAGGCAAAAGAGCTGAAATTCTTGGGGCGTGCCCCGCAAAGGGCCCTGTTCAGGGCTGGTAAGGTAAAAGAGCTTGTAACTTTTTAAATTTAGAATAGGGTAGGGAATTTTTTATTTTGGGGGTCTTTGTTATTTTATTAGGGGGCTTAGAGTAGGTGTAATTAGTTTAAAATTGTTGTAATATTTTTCTTATGTTTGTAAATATTTTTTTATTTTTTGTAACTTAGTTCTTTTTTATTTTTTGTACTTTAGCTAGTTTATTTAATTGTATTTATTTGTAGGAATTGTGTTTAATTAATTTATTGATAGTGTAGTGTTAGGTTAATTGTAGGTAATTGTAGGTAGTTTATTTAATTATTTTATTGATAGGGTAGTGTTAGGTTTAATTATATCTTAGGTTAGGATTTATTTTACAGGTAAATTTGTTATTATTTTAACTAGGTAACTATTAAATAGTTCTTAACTATTTAATAGCTATTGTACCTGGTTAAAATAATTACAAAGTTGCCTGTAAAATAAATATTAATCCTAAAATAGCTACAATATAATTATAATTTATATTGTAGCTATATTAGGATTTATTTTACAGGTAAGTATTTAGCTTTAAATAGGAATCATTTATTTAATAAGAGTTAATTTATTTCGTTAGATGTAAATTATATTTAACTTAGGGGGGTGTTAGTGCTAGGGTTAGACTTAGCTTTAGGGGTTAATACTTTTATTAGAATAGCGGTGAGCTCCGGTCGTCAGATTAGGGGTTAATAATTGAAGTTAGGTGTCGGCGATGTTAGGGAGGGCAGATTAGGGGGTTAATACTATTTATTATAGGGTTAGTGAGGCGGGTTAGGGGTTAATAACTTTATTATAGTAGCGCTCAGGTCCGCTCGGCAGATTAGGGGTTAATAAGTGTAGGCAGGTGTCGGCGACGTTGAGGGGGGCAGATTAGGGGTTAATAAATATAATATAGGGGTCGGCGGTGTTAGGGGTAGCAGATTAGGGGTACATAGGGATAACGTAGGTGGCGGCGCTTTGCGGTCGGAAGATTAGGGGTTAATTATTTTAAGTAGCTGGCGGCGACGTTGTGGGGGGCAGGTTAGGGGTTAATAAATATAATATAGGGGTCGGCGGGGTTAGGGGCAGCAGATTAGGGGTACATAAGTATAACGTAGGTGGCGGTCGGCAGATTAGGGGTTAAAAATTTTAATCGAGTGGCGGCGATGTGGGGGGAGCTCGGTTTAGGGGTACATAGGTAGTTTATTGGTGTTAGTGTACTTTAGGGTACAGTAGTTAAGAGCTTTATGAACCGGCGTTAGCCAGAAAGCTCTTAACTCCTGCTATTTTCAGGCGGCTGGAGTTTTGTCGTTAGAGCTCTAACGCTCACTTCAGAAACGACTCTAAATACCGGCGTTAGAAAGATCCCATTGAAAACATAGGATACGCAAATGGCGTAGGGGGATCTGCGGTATGGAAAAGTCGCGGCTGAAAAGTGAGCGTTAGACCCTTTAATCACTGACTCCAAATACCAGCGGGCGGCCAAAACCAGCGTTAGGAGCCTCTAACGCTGGTTTTGACGGCTACCGCCGAACTCCAAATCTAGGCCATAGTCTTTTAAGGGTTTTGAGGGCCATGTCATTGTGCAGAGTATGGAAGCATGGTCTGACCACGTTATTGGTGAAATGTTTGCTGAATTAAACAATGAAAGCCCCCCCAACATCAGAAAACACATAATCTATTCTGGAATAAATCTTGTGGGGGTATGAATAAAATGTGTAATCCCTAAGATGGAGGTGTAGTGTTCTCCATACATCTTGTGCTACTATGTTCTTGAGGTGTAAATGAATTTTTGATATCCTGGAGGTGGGTATAGAGGAATGTCGGGATGAGCAGTCCAAGTCTGGGTCTAAAGCTACGTTAAGGTCCCCACACATAATGAGTATCCCTTTTTGGTGTTCCAGTATTAAGTTTGATATTTTTTTCATAAAGGAGCTGTGTTGGAGGCATACAATGAAACCAGGGTTACTGGTCTGCCATACAAGAGTCCTATCAGGATGAGGAACCTTACCTCTCTGTCTCTGATGGTTTGTATGTCTATGAAGGGGGTATTTTTTTTAATCAGGATTCCCACTCCATGTTTTTTGTTTTGATAATGTGAGGCCCAGTAGCAGGTACCGTATGTGCGTGTGAATGTGTTGGGTTCTCTTCCTTTACAGAAGTGGGTTTCCTGCAAAAATACCAGGTCTGCTTTAGGTCTGTGGAGTTCTTTTGAAACTACTGTTCTTTTGCTGGGGATATTCAGGCCTTTTGCGTTGGCGGAGTATATACTTATGTCGTTGCTAGTATGGGAGTTTGGTTTTGAGTTAGCCATTATCTGGATGGTGAGTGGTGGGTATATGTTGTAAGCGTGGTAACACTCGAATGAGTGTTGGGGCGCAGAGCCACTAAACCCGAAATCTTTCTTTCATGATTCAGATAAAACATACAAATTTAAACAACATTACAATTTACTTCTATTATTTATTTTGCTTCATTTTTTAGATATCCTTATTTGAAGAAAAAGCAATGCACATGGGTGAGCCAATCACATGAGGCTTCTATGTGCAGCAACCAATCGGCAGCTACTGAGCATATCTAGATATGTTTTTATCAAAGAATATCAAGAGAATAAAACAAATTAGATAATAGAAATAATTTAGAAAGATGTTTAAAAATGCATTCTCTTTCTAAATCATGAAAGAAAAAATGTGGGTTTCATGTCCCTTTAAACATACATGTAATAAACATAAAAAAAACAGTTACAAGAAAAAAAACAAGAACAACAAACCTAGTAAATACCAACATTAATAGCTTGTTAGTTATGGGGGTAGCATATCTTGGGTACTACTCATGCTCCTAGGTTGGAGCGTTGGGGGCAATGCAATCACACTTGGCTATTTTGGCTCAATGAGTTATACACCATGAGGGTTAATTTTCTTGTGTTAAACTGATCAGAGTTGCTCCTTTAGCTACCTATCAATACAGTTCTGGGGTGTCATGTTTCATTACTTTATCAGTGTTATGAATTTTGAAATATGAAAAATTAATTTTTATTAATTTTTCAAAAATTAATCTTCAACAATATTTCAAAATATCAATATCAATCTCGAAATATGAACATCAATATTTCAATCTTCAAAAAAATTATATTTTCAAAATATTTCGAAATATGAAAACAAAATTCTCTCTTTTATAATAATTTCTATTTACTACAAATATATGATATCAATATGATAAATATTAATAATATCTCATGCAAGTGCCTCCATCTAATATGTCAGTATATTTATAAGAATCTCAGTAGTGCTCTCCAAATAATATGTCAGTCTATGGCAGGGTTATAATACAATATATTTAATAATTATCCTTTAAAAATAAACCCTCAATCAATATGCATCTACTAGAAACCACAAAATTAATATAAATACCTGAATTATTTTTATTAGTTAATATCTATGAACACATTGGAATATATTTGTATGGATCAGAATGTGAGTCAATACTAAACACGTTTAAAAACTATTAAAATATGCTATGCAGAGTTCATACACGTTTACCTTTAGAACTGGCCTTATTCACAATAGCCTTTCATTCAGAGTTGCATTTAAAATATCACAGTGAGACTTAAGATAGCAGCTACTAATATTCAGCAATACAATTAACAGTGCTAATAAATAATAGGACAATATATATATATATATATATATATATATATATATATATATATATATATATTCAGCTATTTAGCTGCAATTGATTCTAATACAACAATTCTAATTGGGACACTAAAAATACATATATTCTTACTGTAAACCGTTACTTTAAAATGTCTATTTAAACTGGAACAAATTTTTAGTTACTTATAATTATAATCAATTCTAAGATATATATGTATATTCTATATTTTGCACAGCTGAATTATTTAGCATCAAGGATATCTGTTTAACAATACACAGGCTATGAAATACTAGCTTGAAATACAAACTGCTCTCTTAAATCTATCATCAATCTTTTAATACTTTACCAAGATGAACACCAATCGATATCCAATATCTCTCAACAGGTTTAATCTCACCTCAGAATACCAATAAGTATATTTTGCAATCAATGAGAAAAGGTAGACCCGCTTTGCTAGAGTAATGGTATTTCACGCCCAACAAACCAGTTACAAGTCAGCTCAGCAGAATCTGTCCTTCTTCTATCTTGCATTAAGCTTATATGTGTTTCCATCATGGGTGAGAATATGGGAGGCCCTTTTCGGGAAAACCTGCTTTGTTATTGGCCCTTACGGAGCTGATCATCCCATTGGTTACCTGGGAATTTCATTTTTAACAGCCAAAAAGCCTTCTGGCTGTGATTCTTGCATCATAACACCGGGAGCAGCGTGACAAACACAGCAATACATTTACTATCCAACATTTTTAACAAATCATTATTTCTATGAAATGGTTATTCATTAGATCATAACTTCCTGCATCAATCACTCACAATATTAATTATAGCTGGGGCAGCATCATATCATTTCTCTGATTATTTCAATATGAAACAACATGTGTCCCCAACATTATACTATATTAAAGCAAATTAATACTGCTAATTATTCTGAAATTAATGGCATTTATACATCTGTTATATATGTATTCACACAAATACAGCACGTTCTACATCTCCAACAAATTCTGCCTGCATGAATCTTGTCTATGGTCCATCTGAAATAAAAATAAGTGTTATTAATCATTTCTATTTAGGTCCACAAATATTTTTAAAAATACAGATGCTAAGACATTTTATGCTTTAAAAAAAAAAAATATATATATATATATATATATATATATATATGTATACATTCATTTCTATGCAGTATCTTGTATTTATCATCTTTTAGCTCCATCTGGAAAAACATGTTTTATTTATATTTTTATATATATATATATATATATATATATATATATATATATATATATATATATATATATATATATATATATATATATATATATATATATAAACATGGGATTATTACAGTTTCCATTCAAATTATTACAGATTAATATGTCCCGGCTCAATATATATACATATATGGGTTATTTGAATTATTTCAAACACACACATGAAACATTTGCATCATTCCTTTTTCAAGAATAATATATTTTTATTTATGCTATACAGGGATAGTAAATGTTAATTTGTCTGTTCCCTGCACATGGAGACTTCACAGGGGACAATTTACACATGGCTGTTAACAGTCATTTCTTCAACCAACACTGCTCCTCCCCCCAAATCTCATCCTACCTTAAAGAAAATTTCCAGACACTTCGTCTTCACTCACTGCATGGGGTAAAGAGTGCTCTGAAGTTTGCACTTCCTAATTAAGGAGCAAATGTTCTAGTGTCAGAGGGAAACTTTAATTATCTGGTATGGACTTCATTTTCACACTCTAGCTAGAAATGTCTCTTTTGAAATAATCTCTATGAGTGTCTTGTGTAATTGAAGGAAGTGGGGGAGGACTGATTATGGGTTTTAAAACAATCCTTTACATCAGAATTGCTATTCTACAGTACATCTGATAAAATAGACGGCCTCATATATACGCACATCCTTTTTATATTATTTTCATATATATATATATATATATATATATTAGTATATATACATATGTGTCATTGACCTGTACCCTGACAGGCCCATTAGTATATAATGCTTTACAGATATATTGAAGATATATTTGGGGGGTCAGCACAACTCTTATGAGTTCTTAATACCTATATTTAAGAGAAAGTAAGGTAGGATGTTATAACGACATTTCCCCTCCATGCTCGAGGAGCAACCATATCAGAACACGACATGGGGTAACTAACTGTCATATTATATAGCATTGCTATAGCATGTTAAACAACATTGTTACAGTATACTTATCAGGGTCTAGTAGTAAGAGTCCTTTCTGTATCTTGCATCTTGGTTTCTATGTAATGTTGTGCCTCTCGGAGTGAGGGGCGAGAGGACCAAATCAGGATAATTGAGTGTCCAGCTTTTTCCTCTTATTGACTAAGGTCCATTGCGATCTTTGAGGCTTGGGTGCGGTGTTATCTCTAGAAGTATCCGATTCCGGTGGTTTTGGGGTCGGCGGTGGGAAAGAGATGTTAAGACCCTTTGAGAATGCTTCCAAGTCATCCGGTTCTTTATATATGTGGGTCTTGCCATCTTGTTGGACAATGAGGCTAAAGGGGAAGCCCCAGCAGTATCTCACCCGTCTCTCCTTGGGTAATGAAACGTATTTCTCTGCGCCTTTGAATAGTTGAGGGGCATATGTCCTGAAATATTTGGATACTATAGGTCTGAAATGTAATCTCCCGCTGTAACCTGACCTGTTTCCATATTTGTTCTTTCTCCAAATAATTTGTAAATTTGAAGATAATGTCTCTTGGAGGGTTGGGAGGTTTTGTGACAGGCCTCAGCGCCCTATGTGCGCGTTCCATGGAAGATTCTGTGAGTTTAAGAGATGGTATTATATATTCAAATAACTGCAATAGATAAGAGGAAAGGGAATCTTGTGTCTCCTCCTCTGGGACCCCCCGTATCCGCAGGTTACTCCTTCGACTTCTATTGTCTAATTCTTCTACTTTTAGTTGGAGTGATTGTATGAGGATGTCTTGTCTCGCCCTTTGGTGGTTTGAATCTGATACCATGGTGCTTAAAGTGTCCTGTCCTTCCTCAAGGCATTCTATTCTTGACCCCAGTTCGTTGATGTTTTTCTTTAAGGAGGTCATTTCTGTTTTGATAAACAATTTTAGGTCTGCCAGGTCAGATTTGGATGGGAGATGGTCGTTTGAATTTGACTGAGTTGGGTATGTGATGAGGTTTCCTGATTCTGTGCCGGTTGTATGTCTGACATCACTGACTCTTTAGCGATTTCAGCAACATCGCTATCCTGTTTCTGGAAGAAAGAGCTCATTGTGGCTGTGGATGTTGTGAGAGCCCTCTTGTCTGTCTTGGGTTTCTGTCTAGACGCCATTGAGTGAATGCTGTGTTTTTTTGTTGTTGTTTTTTTTTTTTCCCTTTTTTTTCCCTTTTTTCCCCTTTTTTCCCCCACGTGGCTAGGGGAGATGCAATGTCTCAACGGTAAAACATATAGCCTTATTTATAAATGTAGTTCAGTGAGGCTTAATTAAGGGCAAAGGGGCCTGTTGGATTGCATAAGCGTGTCGCAGCAAGGACATATGTTCTCCCTTTCCCTGTTTAGGTATCTTTACTTTGTGGCCTATTTGGATGGGAATTTGTATTGTGGAGGGGGCCCCAAGCTGGTGGAGTTTAGGGAATAACACCCAGAATTACACTTTGTCGGCTCAGCTTAAGAATTTGTGATCCCAGGCAGGCACTTATGTGTTGTAAAGTGGTTAGCCACTCGTATAGCGTGTAGTTTTCCTGAGACTGTAGTTGCTGCTTGGTTATGTTGCCCTAAGATTATGTGCGCTGCATGAAGGCCGCAATGGTGTATCGTTCGTTTTGTGCGTGTGATCCTCCAAGCTGTCAGGCTCTGGGTTTCACTCTCCCGCTCCCCAATCGAGAGAACACCTCCGCAACCACAAAGGCGGCCGTTCCTCTGTTAAACGGGTCTCTTATGTGCGAGTGTGCTGCGGGTAGGTTGTCTCGGGACTCGCTATATCTCCATGTCCCGTATGATAAATATTCAATTATAGCCCCTTACAGGGTCACCAGGTGATCGGGATGTGCCATGAGTCTGTTAGAAGTGGAATTGCCCCTATTTTCTTCAGAATGGAGCTGGTAGTAGAGAATATGCCACGGAGCTAGATCAAAATGCAGCCATGTTGCTACACAGCTACGCTCCGCCCCTTCATGCACATATTTTAATTTTTTATATGGATAATAGTTTCTTTACTTCTGTTATTTTTCATAAATGTTTGTTAAATTATTTTTCATTAATGAAATGTCAGTTGCTAGATTGTTCCACAACAGAAACAGAAAACCTGTCAATTGGTTTATTGGTGTAATCTATGAACATGTCTTGTTGGTGTCTGAGTAATTCCAGTTTACGTTTTTTGTTGTTGTTTTTTTTAACTTTATTTTTTAACTGCCCTAAAGATAAGTAAATGACTCTTGGTTACATCTATGGGACAACAAATAAGATCTAATGACAAGACTGATAAATTGTTTGTTTCACTGCATCTTAAACTGTGAATAGACTTATCTCTTTATTTACCTTGGCCAAATGTCACAAGGGTACACATGGTAAGTTGTGTGATTTATGTATAGAGTTAAGAATTATGTGTTAGCTTATTTTTCTAATGTATAGCATGTGTGGATGCACTAAAAATTTAAATATATTTCTTCATTCATTTTTCAGAAGATGATGATCGTGATGGGCAGGGGGATGCTGCTGAATATCGAAAAGATAGATTTGATGAGACACTGTAACTTTGGGCATGAAACAATTATAACAGATAGCTGGTGGAGCAACAGGTTCTGGGGATTTATTATGGTCAAGTACTCCTTCATTCAAGAGAAGGTTCAAGGACCATAAAAATCTGGATGAGTACTATATGAAAAGATAAAGGCTGTCCTGTGCCTGTTTTGGAAGAATCAGACTGTTATTGGGATGAAAATAAATATAATCAGTGCACACAAACTACTGCCAGCTGGTCCACATTTGGTGTCTTAAGTGGGACTCTAAAGGCCAGTCTCTGCATTCAGTAGAGCTGTAAATAAGTGACTTATCTCATTGAGAACTATGTAGATGTTCCAAATTTGATTTGGATTTCTATTGAAGGTTTTAATTCTAGCGGTCAAGACTTTAACTATATGGACTTTTAATCCTTTGAAAGGACATTGAAAGAAGTAATGTGGCTTGGATTATTGTTTTATGGAAGGTCCTTAGTCCACTTGCTTGATTACTCAAATATACAGGAATTTTTAATTGATCAATTTTTCCTGTATTTTGTAGACTTCTTTAAACAATTTTCAACCTTCATCGTCTAAGGTTTCTCTAAAATAAAGACACTATGTGAAATCTTCATCCAGATAATGGAAGTGTGAGGTGGAGGGATGTCTTTGTAATTTTAAAGCAGGGTCAAATCATCTGTAAGCAACACAGCTTAGCCAAGTAAGTTTCCCTGCAGATATTTGTATATTGCTTGCTTTTTTATATATGTAATTTGTGTAAATAGAATTAATACCTGTATTGTGTGACATCTATAAAAAAACAAAAACTGTCAATCCGTTCCAAATAATATTTCTAACAAATTGTGAATTTTTGTGTAAATTGTATACAATGGCAATTAGAAAAAGCCACTGAGTTTGCCATATAAGACTGCCTTTGATTAACAATACACATATTTAAAAAAAAAAAAGTACAGATTATGTATTTTCTGTCTTGACATACATCCTGCATAGGGCTTTCTTTAACTATGAGCAAAACATAATAAGGCCTCATACATTTTAAAAACTGAAGTCCAAACAGGAGATTTGTTAAGGTAATATGCCTCAAACTATGATTTCAGTCATGGCAATGATTAGATAGTAACAGTGCATGAAGGAAACAAATAGATTTATAGAATTATAACAATGACATCTTTAAGAAGATCCTTAAATTATGTAACTATTTGTTTATTTTTATGTACAGAGCTCTGCTCAGCCTTTCAGTTTGGATCTCATCCAATGTTTGTGTTTTGTCCTGATGCTCACTTGGGGTGGTGCTAATAAAGGTGGTCAAGTCATTATGTGTGTTTTCTTAACTGTTCATTTTCTGTATGAGATCCACAGAAGAAAATTAGTTTCCCAGAACTTGAGAATGATGGTTCTGTTTGACAAGAAGTGAATGGCATTCTACTTTTAAGGATTTTTTTTATTTCAAAGTGCTTATGCTAAAATTAAATGCTTTAATTTGATAGAACATGTAATGTTTGCATTGTGTCCCCTTTTTAACTAACCCTTCAAAACAGTTAAACAAATAGCCAGTCCCACACTGGAGACAGACCATACTACAGCTCCTGAGCATGTTGTAAACGGTGAGTCATTTAGGAGTGGCATACAAATGTAGTCACTAATTACATAAACCTGCTCTGAAGAACTGTTGCTATAGTTACCAGGTATGCATGCTCACTAAGTAAGTATGATTGGTAGTATTGTATAGACACACTTAATTCATATATTTTTTTTCTATGTATGATTACAGCATTTCATGGAAATGCATTCAGTACCCATATTTATCCTCATCAAAGTGATATCTCAAGATGTTTTTAAACTTCTTGTTGTTTATACTAATATACATACTAGATACACTATAATTTTCATACAAATAGAAATTTGAGTTTCTTGTGCATTATTACCACTATTAAAGGGATAGTAAACCCCAACATTTTCTTTTATGATTCAGATACAACATACAATTTTAAACAACTTTCCAATTTAATTATATTATCAAATCTTCTTAATTCTCTTGGTATCCATTGCTGAAGGAACAGCATTGCACTACTGACAGGAAGCTGAAAATATCTATTTAGCCAATCACAAGAGACAAATGTGTGCAGGCACCAATTAGCAGCAGCTCCCACTAGTGTATTATATGTGCGTATAAGTATGAAAACTGTTATATCTACAACGTATGATTCATACTTTAGGGAGTCCCAAATTAAAATACTACACAGATTCTACATAACACCAAAAATGGCTTCAAAATCGTTTAAGTGTGAAAAGAGATGTACTAAATGTAATTATATAGATCCCAATTTAAAACATCTTCTATGGGATTGCCCAAAAATTAAACAATATTGGGCAAAGATTAGCTTTTGGGCGAGTAAGATTTTTAAATATAAGATTAATCTAAACTTTTTGAATGTAATACTCGCATCCAATAGACAAGTTAAACAAGAAAATACCAAACTGATGACTATGATAATTTTATCAGGAAGGAGATGTATAATGAAAAGATGGATCTCAAAGAGAGGACCTAATTTGAAGGAATTTCAGAATACTTTGATGGAACAAATGAATATAGAATTTTTTGACGTAATGTATGATAAGGATATAAGAGTTGAGGAATATAAAAAAAAAAAATGGGATGGATTTATAAATGCTTTAGAAACACATGTAAAAAATAAAGTTATGTTGTTATTGGAAACATAACTGTAGAATAATTCTATAATTGAGTTGGGACATAAGGACAGAAAACAGAGTAAAAGCTTGGGAGTCTGTAAAAAGGAAGGGAAGGAAAGGAAAGAGGAAAGGGAGAAGAGAAAAAGAAAAGAAAACTATTAAGTAAATGTCGGTAAAGAAGCCGTTAAACTTATTTAGGAACTAAAGATAAGGGACTTATCCCCCCAGGGCTATATTTTTGTTCAAATTAGGTCCAGGAAGGGAAATAAGACAGAAGTACGAAAGTATTTATGCAGCTTAAGTGACAGGAAATAGTGCTATTGATAAATTGGTATGAGGTTAATGGATGGGAAATTTTGTTCTATAAAAGTTAGTAGGAGAATAAAGGTCTTTGATAATTTTAATACTGGTTAAGTCAGAAATGTAGTAACGTATAGACTACGTGACTAAGTTTGATGTTTTTTGCTCTTGGAAGTATTATGCAGTCGTAAATAGTAATATTACATTTATATAGAAGAAATATCATGTATTGATATATTTTCTATTGGACTTATGTGTGTTTAAGAATGTAAATGTTTGTTGTATTTAACTGAATTTTCATAATAAAAAAAATAAAAATAAATAAAAATATCTATTTAGCCAATCACAAGAGACAAATGTGTGCAGGCACCAATTAGCAGCAGCTCCCACTAGTGTATTATATGTGCGTATTCATTTTTTAACAAGGGATACTAAGAGAACGATACACATTTGAAAATAGAAGTGAATTTAAAAGGGTCTTAAAATGACATGCTCTATCTGAATATTGCAAGTTTAATTTTGACTTTCCTATCCCTTTAATCCCAGATTTTTCTTTTTTTTATCATCTTTCCTGGACTCCGCACTTCTCCCATTTCTTAAAGGGGTATACGAATGCGAAAAGAAAATGCTTCAATATGTTAGAGTATTTAAATATTACACTATTGCTTGTAAATAACACTGTTCAAACCCTGCAACAGAATTATTTTATTTTCTAGCTCCAAAACAGCAGTGCACTACTGGAAGCTAGCTAAAAACATCTGGCGAGCCAATGACAAGAGACAAATATACATAGCCAACAATCCCAGTAGTATAGGATAGCAAGTGACAATGGATACAAAGTAAGGAGTCGATCACAATCCTTTAGAAAAGCTTATCAAATGATTTATCTACAAAAATCCCCATACACTTTAATGATACTTTTCTGTTGATAATGGTTTGATAAGTTTTTTTCTCTAAAGGATTGTGACTGACGCTTAAATTTGAAATAAGACGTCCATTTAAATGTTTTAAAATGACATGCTCTATATAAATCAAGCAAGTACAATGTTTACATTCTTTCCATTTAAATTTAATTTACAGACTTTAGATATTATCTATAACTCAGAATTACTTCAGCTTTTTTTACAATGCTCCTTCCTGTCAAATTACATAAAACCTCATGTAACAGTATTGTCCAGTATAAGCAATAACCAAAAAAACTCTCTAGATACAACAGAGTATAAATAATAGTATGATGAAGAAAGTACTCCCCTTATACGTAGACTGCTGCCGTCCCACAGTCTCTCCTAAAACCGTCAAACAGATACTCGAAATAGGAGGTGCTGTACCAGGGGTGTGTGTAGAAAATGTTAGAAACTCCTTAGGCACTCTCCAATTTGATCACAAAGTTTGTGGTTTCTCATCAACACTATGTAGCAACAATCAACTTTATTATCTCAACAAGTTTCAGTGGTATTTCAGCTCTTCTGTTTTAACCTCTTTAAAGAGACTTAGAAATATTATTTTCAGAAATTTGTAGAGTGCCAACAGATTACGCAGCGCTGTAAACTTAGTCGCTATACAGGATAACTTTTGTAGGGATCAAGTGGATAGGTTGCCCTGCTGAGAGTTGCACTGTTGTAGTCGGCTCTTATGAAGGCGATCTGCAAACAGCTTGGCTCATAGTCCTACAATGGGGTTCAAGGGGAAAGCAATGGAGTTAGGAAAGGTTAGTGTAGATTGTATGCATTCCTGAATAGTAGAGTCTTTAGGGAGTGCTTGAAGCTGTTAAAGCTAGGGGAGAGTCTTGTGGAGCGAGGCAGGGAGTTCCACAAGATGGGGGACAGTCTGGAAAAGTCTTGTAAGCGGGAATGTGAGGAAGTAACAGGAGAGTAGGAGATTGTGAGCAGATCGAAGGGGACGGGAGGGAGAGTATCTGGAGACAAGTTCTGAAATGTAGGGGGGAGCAGTGCAGTTGAGGCTTTGTATGTCAGAGTGAGGATTTTGTGTTTAATCCTAGAGGCAAGAGGAAGCCAGTAGAGCAACGCAAAGGAAGATGATATATAAAAGACAAAACAAAGGGGCGCCTCATGTGTAGTATCATCAAATAAGCACAAAGCCACAGAAAAAAGCCAAATGGGTACTCACAAGGCTCTGGAGCACACCTATGTGCTTGTAGGGACAGGCTGCAGATTTTATCAGGTGTGACAGCTCACCCACAGAGGATATCGGTCATTAAATGTTAGATGAGCACACTTATGTGCTAGTAGGAGCAAGCTGGCATATTATGGTAAGGTGTGTCAGCTCACCACCAAGGGACTTTTCCTTAGGATGCAATATCCAAAAGTGGCAGACTTCTGTGTGTTAGGTTCCACTCCAAGCAGGTGCAGGCAGGTAAAATCACTCACGAGTATTTTTACAAATTAAAAAATACTATTTATTAAAAACAAATTTAAATACATGTACAAAGGAGTGAACTAGGGGCATACAGTCAAGCCCCCTGTAAATGCAACGCGTTTCTCGGCTCATACGCTGTTTCCTCAGGCATATTTCTCCAACATAGGTGTGTCCGGTCCACGGCGTCATCCTTACTTGTGGGATATTCTCCTCCCCAACAGGAAATGGCAAAGAGCCCAGCAAAGCTGGTCACATGATCCCTCCTAGGCTCCGCCTACCCCAGTCATTCTCTTTGCCGTTGTACAGGCAACATCTCCACGGAGATGGCTTAGAGTTTTTTAGTGTTTAACTGTAGTTTTTCATTATTCAATCAAGAGTTTGTTATTTTCAAATAGTGCTGGTACGTACTATTTACTCAGAAACAGAAAAGAGATGAAGAATTCTGTTTGTATGAGGAAAATGATTTTAGCAACCGTAACTAAAATCCATGGCTGTTCCACACAGGACTGTTGAGAGCATTAACTTCAGTTGGGGGAACAGTTTGCAGTCTTTGCTGCTCGAGGTATGACACATTATAACAAGACGATGTAATGCTGGAAGCTGTCATTTTCCCTATGGGATCCGGTAAGCCATGTTTATTACGATTGTAAATAAGGGCTTCACAAGGGCTTATTTAGACTGTAGACATTTTTTGGGCTAAATCGATTGAATTAACACTTATTTAGCCTTGAGGAATCATTTATTCTGGGTATTTTGATATAATAATATCGGCAGGCACTGTTTTAGACACCTTATTCTTTAGGGGCTTTCCCAAAGCATAGGCAGAGTCTCATTTTCGCGCCGGTGTTGCGCACTTGTTTTTGAGAGGCATGGCATGCAGTCGCATGTGAGAGGAGCTCTGATACTTAAAAAAGACTTCTGAAGGCATCATTTGGTATCGTATTCCCCTTGGGTTTGGTTGGGTCTCAGCAAAGCAGATACCAGGGACTGTAAAGGGGTTAAAGCTTAAAACGGCTCCGGTTCCGTTATTTTAAGGGTTAAAGCTTCCAAATTTGGTGTGCAATATTTTCAAGGCTTTAAGACACTGTGGTGAAAGTTTGGTGAATTTTGAACAATTCCTTCATGTTTTTTCGCAATTGCAGTAATAAAGTGTGTTCAGTTTAAAATTTAAAGTGACAGTAACGGTTTTATTTCAAAACGTTTTTTGTACTTTCTTATCATGTTTATGCCTGTTTAACATGTCTGAACTACCAGATAGACTGTGTTCTGAATGTGGGGAAGCCAGAATTCCTATTCATTTAAATAAATGTGATTTATGTGATAATGACAATGATGCCCAAGATGATTCCTCAAGTGAGGGGAGTAAGCATGGTACTGCATCATTCCCTCCTTCGTCTACACGAGTCTTGCCCACTCAGGAGGCCCCTAGTACATCTAGCGCGCCAATACTCCTTACTATGCAACAATTAACGGCTGTAATGGATAATTCTGTCAAAAACATTTTAGCCAAAATGAACCCTGTTCAGCGTAAGCGTGGATGCTCTGTTTTAGTTACTGAAGAGCATGACGACGCTGATATTAATATCTCTGAAGGGCCCCTAACCCAATCTGAGGGGGCCAGGGAGGTTTTGTCTGAGGGAGAAATTACTGATTTAGGGAATATTTCTCAGCAGGCTGAATCTGATGTGATTACTTTTAAATTTAAATTGGAACATCTCCGCATTTTGCTTAAGGAGGTATTATCCACTCTGGATGATTGTGAAAATTTGGTCATCCCAGAGAAACTATGTAAAATGGACAAGTTCCTAGAGGTGCCGGGGCTCCCAGAAGCTTTTCCTATACCCAAGCGGGTGGCGGACATTGTTAATAAAGAATGGGAAAGGCCCGGTATTCCTTTCGTCCCTCCCCCCATATTTAAAAAATTGTTTCCTATGGTCGACCCCAGAAAGGACTTATGGCAGTCAGTCCCCAAGGTCGAGGGAGCGGTTTCTACTTTAAACAAACGCACCACTATTCCCATAGAGGATAGTTGTGCTTTCAAAGATCCTATGGATAAAAAATTAGAAGGTTTGCTTAAAAAGATGTTTGTTCAGCAGGGTTACCTTCTACAACCCATTTCATGCATTGTCCCTGTCACTACAGCCGCATATTTCTGGTTTGATGAACTGATTAAGGTGCTCGATAGTGACTCGCCTCCTTATGAGGAGATTATGGACAGAGTCAATGCTCTCAAATTGGCTAATTCTTTCACTCTTGACGCCTCTTTGCAATTGGCTAAGTTAGCGGCTAAGAATTCTGGGTTTGCTATTGTGGCGCGCAGAGCGCTTTGGTTGAAATCTTGGTCGGCTGATGCGTCTTCCAAGAACAAGCTACTAAACATTCCTTTCAAGGGGAAAACGCTGTTTGGTCCTGACTTGAAAGAGATTATCTCTGATATCACTGGGGGTAAGGGCCATGCCCTTCCTCAGGATCGGCCTTTCAAGGCAAAAAATAGACCTAATTTTCGTCCCTTTCGTAAAAACGGACCAGCACAAGGTGCTACGTCCTCTAAGCAAGAAGGTAATACTTCTCAGGCCAAGCCAGCTTGGAGACCAATGCAAGGCTGGAACAAGGGAAAGCAGGCAAAGAAACCTGCCACTGCTACCAAGACAGCATGAAATATCGGCCCCCGATCCGAGACCGGATCTGGTGGGGGGCAGACTCTCTCTCTTCGCTCAGGCTTGGGCAAGAGATGTTCTGGATCCTTGGGCGCTAGAAATAGTCTCCCAGGGTTATCTTCTGGAATTCAAGGGACTTCCCCCAAGGGGAAGGTTCCACAGGTCTCAGTTGTCTTCAGACCACATAAAAAGACAGGCGTTCTTACTGTGCGTAGAAGACCTGTTAAAAATGGGAGTGATTCATCCTGTTCCATTGAGAGAACAAGGGATGGGGTTCTACTCCAATCTGTTCATAGTTCCCAAAAAAGAGGGAACATTCAGACCAATCCTAGATCTCAAGATCTTAAACAAATTTCTCAAGGTCCCATCTTTCAAGATGGAAACCATTCGAACTATCCTTCCTTCCATCCAGGAAGGTCAATTCATGACCACGGTGGATTTAAAGGATGCGTATCTACATATTCCTATCCACGAGGAACATCATCGGTTCCTAAGGTTTGCATTCCTGGACAAACATTACCAGTTCGTGGCGCTTCCTTTCGGATTAGCCACTGCTCCAAGGATTTTCACAAAGGTACTAGGGTCCCTTCTAGCTGTGCTAAGACCAAGGGGCATTGCAGTAGTACCTTACCTGGACGACATTCTAATTCAAGCGTCGTCCCTCCCTCGAGCAAAGGCTCACACGGACATCGTCCTGGCCTTTCTCAGATCGCACGGCTGGAAAGTGAACGTGGAAAAGAGTTCTCTATCCCCGTCAACAAGGGTTCCCTTCTTGGGAACAATTATAGACTCCTCAGAAATGAGGATTTTTCTAACAGAGGCCAGAAAGACAAAGCTCCTGGACTCTTGTCGAATACTTCATTCCGTTCCTCTTCCTTCCGTAGCTCAGTGCATGGAAGTGATCGGGTTGATGGTAGCGGCAATGGACATAGTTCCTTTTGCGCGCATTCATCTAAGACCGTTACAACTGTGCATGCTCAGTCAGTGGAATGGGGACTATACAGACTTGTCTCCAAAGATACAAGTAAATCAGAGGACCAGAGACTCACTCCGTTGGTGGCTGTCCCTGGACAACCTGTCACGAGGGATGACATTCCACAGACCAGAGTGGGTCATTGTCACGACCGACGCCAGTCTGATGGGCTGGGGCGCGGTCTGGGGATCCCTGAAAGCTCAGGGTCTTTGGTCTCGGGAAGAATCTCTTCTACCGATAAATATTCTGGAACTGAGAGCGATATTCAATGCTCTCAAGGCTTGGCCTCAGCTAGCGAGGACCAAGTTCATACGGTTTCAATCAGACAACATGACGACTGTTGCGTATATCAACCATCAGGGGGGAACAAGGAGTTCCCTAGCGATGGAAGAAGTGACCAAGATCATTCTATGGGCGGAGTCTCACTCCTGCCACCTGTCTGCTATCCACATCCCGGGAGTGGAAAATTGGGAAGCGGATTTTCTGAGTCGTCAGACATTGCATCCGGGGGAGTGGGAACTCCATCCGGAAATCTTTGCCCAAGTCACTCAACTTTGGGGCATTCCAGACATGGATCTGATGGCCTCTCGTCAGAACTTCAAAGTTCCTTGCTACGGGTCCAGATCCAGGGATCCCAAGGTGGCTCTAGTGGATGCACTAGTAGCACCTTGGACCTTCAAACTAGCTTATGTGTTCCCGCCGTTTCCTCTCATCCCCAGGCTGGTAGCCAGGATCAATCAGGAGAGGGCGTCGGTGATCTTGATAGCTCCTGCGTGGCCACGCAGGACTTGGTATGCAGATCTGGTGAATATGTCATCGGCTCCACCTTGGAAGCTACCTTTGAGACGAGACCTTCTTGTTCAGGGTCCGTTCGAACATCCGAATCTGGTTTCACTCCAGCTGACTGCTTGGAGATTGAACGCTTGATTTTATCGAAGCGAGGTTTCTCAGATTCTGTTATCGATACTCTTGTTCAGGCCAGAAAGCCTGTGACTAGAAAGATTTACCATAAAATTTGGAAAAAATATATCTGTTGGTGTGAATCTAAAGGATTCCCTTGGGACAAGGTTAAGATTCCTAGGATTCTATCCTTCCTTCAAGAAGGATTGGAAAAAGGATTATCGGCAAGTTCCCTGAAGGGACAGATTTCTGCCTTGTCGGTGTTACTTCACAAGAAACTGGCAGCTGTGCCAGATGTTCAAGCCTTTGTTCAGGCTCTGGTTAGAATCAAGCCTGTTTACAAACCTTTGACTCCTCCTTGGAGTCTCAATTTAGTTCTTTCAGTTCTTCAGGGGGTTCCGTTTGAACCCTTACATTCCGTTGATATTAAGTTATTATCTTGGAAAGTTTTGTTTTTAGTTGCAATTTCTTCTGCTAGAAGAGTTTCAGAATTATCTGCTCTGCAGTGTTCTCCTCCTTATCTGGTGTTCCATGCAGATAAGGTGGTTTTACGTACTAAACCTGGTTTTCTTCCAAAAGTTGTTTCTAACAAAAACATTAACCAGGAGATTATCGTACCTTCTCTGTGTCCGAAACCAGTTTCAAAGAAGGAACGCTTGTTGCACAATTTGGATGTTGTTCGCGCTCTAAAATTCTATTTAGATGCTACAAAGGATTTTAGACAAACATCTTCCCTGTTTGTTGTTTATTCAGGTAAAAGGAGAGGTCAAAAAGCAACTTCTACCTCTCTCTCTTTTTGGATTAAAAGCATCATCAGATTGGCTTACGAGACTGCCGGACGGCAGCCTCCCGAAAGAATCACGGCTCATTCCACTAGGGCTGTGGCTTCCACATGGGCCTTCAAGAACGAGGCTTCTGTTGATCAGATATGTAGGGCAGCGACTTGGTCTTCACTGCACACTTTTACCAAATTTTACAAGTTTGATACTTTTGCTTCTTCTGAGGCTATTTTTGGGAGAAAGGTTTTGCAAGCCGTGGTGCCTTCCATTTAGGTGACCTGATTTGCTCCCTCCCTTCATCCGTGTCCTAAAGCTTTGGTATTGGTTCCCACAAGTAAGGATGACGCCGTGGACCGGACACACCTATGTTGGAGAAAACAGAATTTATGTTTACCTGATAAATTTCTTTCTCCAACGGTGTGTCCGGTCCACGGCCCGCCCTGGTTTTTTAATCAGGTCTGATAATTTATTTTCTTTAACTACAGTCACCACGGTACCATATGGTTTCTCCTATGCTATTATTCCTCCTTAACGTCGGTCGAATGACTGGGGTAGGCGGAGCCTAGGAGGGATCATGTGACCAGCTTTGCTGGGCTCTTTGCCATTTCCTGTTGGGGAGGAGAATATCCCACAAGTAAGGATGACGCCGTGGACCGGACACACCGTTGGAGAAAGAAATTTATCAGGTAAACATAAATTCTGTTTTTTTACCCTGCTACTGTCCTGCTTTATAGACCTACTATCTAGTGCCAACTAACATTTTTCCTCTCTATCCTAAGGGCGTGTACCCTTAATTGGTAAGCTTCAACACCTGACTGTTTCAGTGTTTAATTGCAAAGGTGTCAGTCTTGCGTGTTAAAATAAAACCAAGGTATAAAATGAAAATCTATACAGCAATTCATATACACCTAATAATTCTAAGCAATAATCTCTAAAGATGTGGAAACAATGTAATCTTGAATATAAAACATTCTTTCACATTCATATTATACAATGTATGATATATTCACAGCAGTTTTCCTACCATATACAGTTCATCATCAACAACATATTCCAAATTATTTTATATTTCAACATTTGTAATTCATAATGTATATCCCCAAAATTTTATAGGATGTTAGTTTATTTCAACTGTCATTTTTGTTTGCACATTATGCATCGTTTAACAGACCTGGGACACACCCCTTGAAAAGTCTGTTGAATGTTGTGTGTCTCAAGGGGAGAGGTATAAAGGAAGCATTTTATAGTGTTATGTTTTGCTTTCCTCTAAAGGGACACAATAGTGCACAAGGAAAATGCTCCAAAGTGTTAGTGCGCTGCTGCCCACATACATATATATGTGTAACCCCTGCAGAGGAGTTCAACAAATAGTAATCTCCAGCAATGCATGACTGGGAGCTAGCATAAGGAAGATGAGCCTGGCAGAGGCATTCATAATGGATTGTAAAGGAGCTATGCGGCAGCTAGGTAGACCAGAGAGGATGGAGTTGCAGTAGTCGAGGCGGGAAAGGATGAGAGAGTGGATTAAAATCTTAGTTGTGTCTTGTGTAAGGAAATGTCTAATTTTAGAGATGTTTTTAAGGTGGAAGCGCGGCAGGCTTTAGCCAAGGACTGAATGTGAGGAGTGAAGGAAAGGTCTGAGTCAAGTGTGACCCCAAGACATCGGGCATGTGGGGTAGGGGTAATGATGGAATTATCAACAGTTATAGAAAATTTGGGGGTGGAGATTTTGGAAGAAGGGGAAAAAAATGAGTTCAGTTTTGGAGCGATTAAGCTTAAGGTAGTGAGAGGATATCCACGATGAGATGAGAAAGACAGTTAGTGACATGAGTTAGTAAGGAAGGAGGTAGCTTTGGGTGTCATCGGCATACAAGTGATATTGAAACCCGTGGGACTTTATTAAGGAACCTAATAACGTGTAGATTGAAAGGAGACAGAGCCTTGAGGTACCCCAACAGAAAGTGGTAACGGGGCAGAGAATGCTCCGGAATAGGCTACACTAAATGTACGGTTAGACAGATAGGAAGAGAACCACGAGAGAGCTGTGTCGCAGATGCCAAAGGATTGGAGGGTGGTCAACAGTGTCAAAGGCTGCAGACAGGTCAAAGAGGATAAGCAGAGAGAGTGTTTTTTATTATTTTTAAATAAGGTTAGTTGTAATATATAAAAACTGTGCAATCACTTAACCAATTACATAGTCATAGCGGCCTGTATGTACATTTTGAATCAAAGTTTTACATTGTTAAAAGAAACAGTAAAGTCAAAATCACAGATTGATTATTCAAATAGAACATGCAATTCTGAACAACTTTACAAATTACTTCTATTATCTAATTTGCTTTGTTCTCTTGTTGAGAAGCAAACCTAGGTAGGTAGAGGAACAGCAATGTACTAATAGAAGCTAGCTGCTGATTGGTGGCTGCACATATATGCCTTTTTGTTATTTGCTCACCCGCTGTGTTCAGCTAGCTGCATTGCTGCTCCTTCAACCAAAGGGTAGTGAGAAAAAGAAGCAAATTCTCTTCTATCGATCATCTATCTTAATATGAGGAGTACCCAATGGGGATTTTGTTTCTTTGGTCTATGTGAATATAAAGAGAGCTCATCTTGTCAACTAGATACATTATCCACACTACTGACCTCATAATATAACTGACAGTTTAAGTGGGACATAAGGACACTAGCAATATTTAGCATTATAGGGGACAATCATCGTTCTTATTAATGTGAAGAATTATGTAACATTTAATGTAGCGGTGCCTGTAGGCAATAAAGCAAATTAAAGTGATGGTAAAGTTGGGCTGTGTGGAATAGGTAGGTAGCTTAAATACAATATAAAAAATAAAGTTGCAAAGTTTTTTTCTTTTCTAAGATATGGAGAGTCCACAACGTCATTCAATTACTAGTGGGAATATCACTCCTGGCCAGCAGGAGGAGGCAAAGAGCACCACAGCAAAGCTGTTAAGTGTCACTCCCCTTCCCATAATCCCCAGTCATTCTCTTTGCCTCTGTCAATGGAGGAGGTGAAGTTTTGGTGTCTGAAGAATTGAATCCTTTTGGGGTACCTTTCCCTGCAAGCAAGGATCTGCTTCAGTAGAGTAGTGGTGGCTTTTAAGCAGTTAGAAAGTTGTAAGGTTGTGCCTACTTTGTTTCCTAACATATTGCTGCCCTAGTTATAGAAAGCCAGAGTTATGCATCCTTTCACGCCTTGTGAGCTGTCTTCCTGTCGGACAGCTAGACTGCAGGTAAGTGCTTTTTGTCTTCTAGGTAAAGGGGACTTGCACTTAAAGGGACACTGAACCCAAATTGTTTCTTTTGTAATTCAGAAAGAGCATGCAATTTTAAGCAACTTTCTAATTTACTCCTATTATCAATTTGTCTTCGTTCTCTTGCTATCATTATTTGAAAAAGAAGGCATCTAAGCGTTTTTTTGGTTTCAGTACTCTGGACAGCACTTTTTTATTGGTGGATGAATGTATCCACCAATCAGCAAGGACAACCCAGGTTGTTCACCAAAAATGGGCCGGCATCTAAACTTACATTCTTGCATTTCAAATAAAGATACCAAGAGAATGAAGAAAAGTTGATAATAGGAGTAAATTAGAAAGTTGCTTAAAATTTCATGCTCAGTCTGAATCACAAAAGAAAATTTTCTGGTACAGTGTCCCTTTAAGGAGTTAATTCTGCAGAATTTTTGGACTAATTTATGTTTCCTTTTTATTTAGGAATATTGTGGCAGGGGCAGGCATTTATGCATGTGTTGGGGACAAATGGGTTAATTCTCTTTTTAGGAAAGTTTTTTTTTCCTAGATGGTTCTTTATTTTTATAGGTATACATTTATTTTTGGGGGCATGTTATTTTTCACTTTGTGTGTGGACATTTTTTTGTGTGGCGGTTCCTTTAAATTTTAAACGGCTTTCCTTTCTTCAGGGTTTGCACACTTTTAGTTTGTGCAGTTCCTTGTTCCTGCCGGTCATGTCATCGTCTCCACTTCCGTCGAGGGAGGAACTCAGAGTTCCTTAGCCATGAAGAAGGTGGCTCGGATTATACAGTGGGCGGAAGTTTAAAATTGTTGTCTGTCTGCCATCCACATTCCAGGAGTGGACAATTGGGAAGCTGATTTTCTAAACAGACAAACATTTAATCTTGGGGAGTGGGCTCTCCATCCGGAGGTGTTCTCCAGGATAGCTCTCAATTGGGGGGTACCGGAGTTGGATCTGATGGCGTCTTTGCAGAACGCCAAGCTTCCAAAGTACGGTTCAAGGTCAAGAGATCCGCAGGCAGCTCTGATAGATGCTCTGGCGGTTCCTTGGGTGTTCCGTCTAGCTTATCTGTTTCCTCCGTTTGCACTCCTTCCTTGGGTTATTGCTCGTATCACAGGAGAGAGCATTGTTAATTCTTTTAGCTCCTGCATGGCCTCGCAGGATCTGGTATGTAGATCTAGTGAAGATGTCATCTCTGTCACCTTGGAGGATTCCTCTGAGGAAGGACCTTCTTACTCAGGGTTCATTCCTCCATCCAAATCTTGTTTCTCTGAAGCCGACTGCTTGGAGATTGAATGCTTAGTTCTGTCTAAGTGTGGTTTTTCTGAGTCAGTTATTGAGACCATTATCCAGGTTCGCAAGCCTGTTACTAGAAAAATTTACCATAAGGTATGGTGTAAATACCTTTTTATTGGTGTGAATCTAAGGGCTACTCGGTCAGGATTCCTAGAATTTTGTCTTTTCTCCAGGAAGGTTTGGAGAAAGGGTTGTCAGTCAGTTCTTTGAAGGGTCAGATTTCTGCATTATCTATTCTGTTACATAAGCGTCTGGCGGTTGTACAAGATGTTCAATCCTTGTGTCAGGCCTTGGTCAGAATCAGGCCTATGTTTAAATCTGTTACGCCTCTTTGGTCTTAAGGTTTTGCAGCAGGCTCCGTTTGAGCCAATGCATTCTATAGATATTAAGTCATTATCTTGGAAGGTTTTGTTTCTTGTTGCTATCTCTTCTGCTTGGAGAGTTTTAGAACTCTCAGCTTTGCAGTGTGATTCGCCTTACCTTATCTTTAATGCGGATAAGGTGGTTCTTGGTACTAGGATGGGATTTCTCCCTAAAGTGGTTTCGATTAGAAATATTAACCAGGAAATTGTCGTTCCTTCTCTCTGTCCCAATCCTTCTCATAAGGAGCGTCTGTTGCACAACTTGGATGTTGTGCGTGCTCTAAAATTCTATTTACAGGCGACTAAGGATTTTCGCCAATCTTCTGCCCTTTTTATTTGTTTCTCGGAAAAGCGTAAAGGTTAGAAGGCTATTGCGACTTCTCTTTCTTTCTGGTTGAGAAGTATGATTAGTTTCACTTATGAGAGTGCTGGTCAGCAGCCTCCTGAGAGAATTATGGCTAATTCCACGAGTACGGTCTCGTCTTCTTGGGCTTTCAAAAATGAAACTTCTGTGGAACAGATTTGCAAGGCTGCAACTTGGTCCTCTCTGCACACTTTTTCCAAATTTTATACTTTTGCCTCGGCTGAGGCCTCTTTTGGGAGAAAGGTTCTTCAAGCCGTGGTGCCTTCTGTTTTGGTCTGCCTGTCTTGTTCTCCCCCCATATTCATTATGTGTCCTCTTGCTTGGGTATTGGTTCCCACTAGTAATTGAATGATATTGTGGACTCTCCATATCTTAGGAAAACAAAATTTATGCTTACCTGGTAAAAAAATGTTTTGGATATAGAGAGTCCATGACCCCACCCTTAATTAATACAGTTAAGACAGTTACTTTTGTCTAAACCTCAGGCACCTCTACACCTTTGGGTTTTTCCTTTTTCCATTTCCCTTAGGTTGAATGACTGGGGGTTATGGGTAGGGGAGTGACGCTTAACAGCTTTGCTGTGGTGCTCTTTGCTGCTTCCTGCTGGCCAGGAGTGATATTCCTACTAGTAATTAAATGATGTCATGGACTCTCCTTATCCGGAAAGAAATTTATCAGGTAAGCATAATTTTTTTTTTTTTTTATTATTCCTAAATATTTTAATTTTGTATATTAGTTTTAGCTCCTTTTTAATTTCCAGGTTTAGCGATTCTGTGACTTAGAGAGCAGTCCAACCAGCTCTCTACGTAGGCATCCAAGCTTGCTCCTGAAATCAGCAGTGGTGCACATGTGCAATTCTCTTCTATATGCTCCTATGTAAACAATGAATTACGAGATTCATTGTATACTGCTGGAGTAGAGAGCACTGCTGCACTATTATTGTGGCCCGCTCCATGCGCATCAGGTAAATGTACAATGTGATCCATGATTCCCTTCCATTTAACTACTGCGCATGCGTTTTCCATGAACACCACGGAGCAAAAGCTCAGAAGAAAAATGAATGCATGCACAGTGGATCAGAGGGGAGTTTTGTGTGGGGAATTAGCCGCCTAAAGGCCAGAAAATCAAGAAACTTCACCCAAAGACAAAAAGGGGTATATCGGCACAGGAAGGAACTTTTATTTTAAAATAAAGAAATCATGAATGAAAGTGGGGTTTTTATTTTAATACTATTTACATGGATATGTTCCATACCGATCGAGTTTACCAACACTTTAAAGGTTTAACTACTGTAATGGAGTCAGGAAATGTTAAAGGGACACTGAACCCAAATTTTGTCTATCGTGATTCAGATAGAGCATGCAATTTGAAGCAACTTTCTAATTTACTCCTATTATCAAATTCTTTTCATTCTCTTGGTATCTTTATTTGAAATGTAAGTTTAGATGCCGGCCCATTTTTGGTGAACACACTGTGGTGTTCTTGCTGATTGGTGGGTAAATTCACCTACCAATAAACAAGTGCTTTCCATGGTACTGAACCAGAAAAATAGCTTAGATGCCTTCTTTTGCAAATAAAGAAAGCAAGAGAACGAAGAAAAATTGATAATTGAGTAAATTAGAAAGTTGTTTAAAAGTGCATGCTCTATCTGAATCACGAAATAAAAAATTTGAGTTCAGTGTCCCTTTAAGCACAAACCGAATGATGCAAAAGAAGTTTTCACTTTTAAACAAGTCTTTACTTTCAATCAGGAGTTCAAAAGTTAAACAAACTAACAAAAAAACAGAACACATAGAAAGTCATATGCTTTAGAACAAGAAAACACAACCTATATAATCCTATAGGTTCTTATGATAAAGCATTAGGCAATTAAATACAGGTTATCCAAGACAACTCTCCCAGTGTCTTGCTACTTCCCTGTCTGAGATCCAAATGAATCTAACTTTGCTTGCAAGAGCTGCCTTATATAGCCCTCTAACTGTTCTCAGCTGTTATTAATTGGCTTTTTGTTGTCTGCCTGTTACCAATAGGAATGTTTTCATCAGTGAGCTGGCGAGCCTTACAGAATTTTGTTTCTTTCAGGATAGTATTTCTTCCCTGTAGAGAAATTAACCCTTTCTACAGGGATGAGTTTATACACTCCATCACACTACCCAAAATTTGACTTGCCTTACCTTCCTCTTCTGCTCTGCTGTTTTTATTCCAAAAGCGTGTAACGGCAGGCTCTTTAATCACATTGCGCCTGATCACACTATTGAACTAAATATAGGTAAAATAGCCGACAGCTTTACCCAGCACAGGAGAGCTCTTCATTTAGTTCAATAGTCGATCAGGCGCACTGTAATTAGACAGTGAGCCGTGATATGCTTTTGAAAACAAAACAAACAACAAAACAGCAGACTGCGAAGATAAGTAAAGTTTTTTTTTTTTTGGGGGGGGGGGGGAATTTTGCTTTATTTGCTACGGGTACTTCTATGTTAATGTTACATAATTCTACATATAGTGCAGAATTATGTAATTTAATAAGAACATTGACTGTCTCTTTAAAGAATGATAAATCTGAGCCATCTTCTTCCTCACATTTTCTAGTAGCAATACACAAATTTCTTATGATTCTGGCTTCTAATTGTATAATCTCTTCCTTTTCCCTTCTACAGCATTTAATTTTATCCTCCACAGAAAAATTAAAAAAAAAGTATTATGAAGCAACTGGGTGGGGCAGTGTAATAATTTGCAACTAACTGAAAAATGTCTTTCGCTTAATATTATTGGCTTAAATTTTAGCTGGGTGATGTGGCCATTAAACAGGTCTTGGGGAGAGTACTGACTATATATACTGTATGTGTGTGTATATGTGTATATATATATATAAACAATGTATGTGTGTACACTGATCAGCGACACATTAAAACCACCTGCCTAATATCGTGTAGGTCCCTCTCGTGCTGCCAAAACAGCTCTGATGCAGTTGAGGCATGGACTCCACAAGACCTCTGAACGCGTCCTGTGGTATCTGGCACCAAGACATTAGCAGCAGATACTTTAAGTCCTGCAAGTTACGGCCTCCATGGATCGTATTTGTTGTTCCAGCACATACCACAGATGCTCAATCGGAATGAGATCTGGGGAATTTGGAGGCTAAGACAACACCTTCAAATCTTTGTCATGTTCCTCAACCCATTCCTGAACAATTTTTGCAGGGTGCATTATCCTGCTTTAAGAGGCCACTGCCATCAGGGAATGCCACTGCTTTGAAGATCTGCAACAATCTCCAGCTAGGTTTTATTTATCAAAGTAACAACAACATGAATGCCAGGAACCAAGGCTTCCCAGCAGAGCCCAGAACATAACACTGCCTCTGTCAGCCTGCCTTCTTCCCATAGTGCATCCGTCAGCCTGCCTTCTTCCCATAGTGCATCCAGCTGCCATCTCTTTCCAAAGCACACGAACCCAGCCATCCACCTGATCTAAAAGAAAATGTGATTAATCAGCCACTATGCACCAGAGTCAGCCAGAGAGCTACAAAGAGTTTGTGCAGAGGATCCAAATACTGTGCCTGACGTTGCTTGTAGCTGTAAAGGCAGACCTACTATGCCTGTCGTGTGAGACAAAGTAGCTGTAGGAACACAGCGCTCCACTTGACTGCTTGTATTACTTGCGAATCTTGTAAGCGCAATTTGTAATAAAAATCCTTCACTTGAGTCTGGCCCTGTGCGCCTTTTTCTTCTTTTTCTTTTATGTTATCGCATCTGAGCTAAGGTCCTGGAACACCTGGCTGGTCAAAGGCGGCGCAGACACAGCAACTCAGCTGCATCTGTCATCTAAGGAATTTCTACAAAAAATCCACCAGAAGACTCACTCATATATACCATCATCCATTACATTGCTGGACTGTAGTATAAATTGGAAAATACAAAGTGGACAGCCTTTATAGCCTTCATATACTGACCCCTTCAAATCGGGTAACTACATAAAGGTACTGATAAAAACATTGTCAAATAGAGTTAACTAAAAATAATCAGGAACTGTATCAAATAGTTTAACTTTCTTTAGGAGGGTTAAGTGTTTAAAGTTTTAAATTTAGAATTGCAATATCTTAACATCTATTACTGCTGTCATTCGTTTTCTATGTGTGGTTACAAAAAACAATAAGATATTATATGTTGATATTATACAGGGAGTGCAGAATTATTAGGCAAGTTGTATTTTTGAGGATTAATTTTATTATTGAACAACAACCATGTTCTCAATGAACCCAAAAAACTCATTAATATCAAAGCTGAATAGTTTTGGAAGTAGTTTTTCGTTTGTTTTTAGTTATAGCTATTTTAGGGGGATATCTGTGTGTGCAGGTGACTATTACTGTGCATAATTATTAGGCAACTTAACAAAAAACAAATATATACCCATTTCAATTATTTATTTTTACCAGTGAAACCAATATAACATCTCAACATTCACAAATATACATTTCTGACATTCAAAAACAAAAACAAATAAGTGACCAATATAGCCACCTTTCTTTGCAAGGACACTCAAAAGCCTGCCATCCATGGATTCTGTAAGTGTTTTGATCTGTTCACCATCAACATTGCGTGCAGCAGCAACCACAGCCTCCCAGACACTGTTCAGAGAGGTGTACTGTTTTCCCTCCTTGTAAATCTCACATTTGATGATGGACCACAGGTTCTCAATAGGGTTCAGATCAGGTGAACAAGGAGGCCATGTCATTAGATTTTCTTCTTTTATACCCTTTCTTGCCAGCCACGCTGTGGAGTACTTGGACGCGTGTGATGGAGCATTGTCCTGCATGAAAATCATGTTTTTCTTGAAGGATGCAGACTTCTTCCTGTACCACTGCTTGAAGAAGGTGTCTTCCAGAAACTGGCAGTAGGACTGGGAGTTGAGCTTGACTCCATCCTCAACCCGAAAAGGCCCCACAAGCTCATCTTTGATGATACCAGCCCAAACCAGTACTCCACCTCCACCTTGCTGGCGTCTGAGTCGGACTGGAGCTCTCTGCCCTTTACCAATCCAGCCACGGGCCCATCCATCTGGCCCATCAAGACTCACTCTCATTTCATCAGTCCATAAAACCTTAGAAAAATCAGTCTTGAGATATTTCTTGGCCCAGTCTTGACGTTTCAGCTTGTGTGTCTTGTTCAGTGGTGGTCGTCTTTCAGCCTTTCTTACCTTGGCCATGTCTCTGAGTATTGCACACCTTGTGCTTTTGGGCACTCCAGTGATGTTGTAGCTCTGAAATATGGCCAAACTGGTGGCAAGTGGCATCTTGGCAGCTGCACGCTTGACTTTTCTCAGTTCATGGGCAGTTATTTTGCGCCTTGGTTTTTCCACACGCTTCTTGCGACCCTGTTGACTATTTTGGATGAAACGCTTGATTGTTCGATGATCACGCTTCAGAAGCTTTGCAATTTTAAGAGTGCTGCATCCCTCTGCAAGATATCTCACTATTTTTGACTTTTCTGAGCCTGTCAAGTCCTTCTTTTGACCCATTTTGCCAAAGGAAAGGAAGTTGCCTAATAATTATACACACCTGATATAGGGTGTTGATGTCATTAGACCACACCCCTTCTCATTACAGAGATGCACATCACCTAATATGCTTAATTGGTAGTAGGCTTTCGAGCCTATACAGCTTGGAGTAAGACAACATGCATAAAGAGGATGATGTGGTCAAAATACTCATTTGCCTAATAATTCTGCACTCCCTGTATGTATGTAGATATTATATGTTGATTTAGAGTCAGAATTTCTAGCGCAATTCATTTTCATTTTCCTCTGTCAGCCTGCCTTCTTCCCATAGTGCATCCAGCTGCCATCTCTTTCCCAGGTAAACAAAGCACACAAACCTAGCCATCCACCCGATCTATAAAAGAACATGTGATTCATCAGCCCATGCAACGTTCTTCCATTGTTCCAGTTTTGACTCTAAAACCCCTATTGAATGCCCTTTCTGTGGTGGTACAGGGGTCATCATGGGCACTCAGACTGGTCTGAAGCTAGGCAGCAAACTGTGAAGCACTGTGTACCTTTCTGTCATGGCCCAAATTATTTTTTTCAGCTACAGTAACTCTTCTGTGTGATTGGACCAGACGGGCTAGCCTTCGCTCCCCACGTGCATCAATGAGCCTTGAGCACTCATGAACCTAACGCCAGTTTACCGGTTGTCCTTCCCTGCATCACTTTTGGTAGGTATTAACCACTGTATACTCGGCACATCCCACAAGACTTGCTGTTTTGGAGATGTTCTGACCCAGTCATCACTATTTGGCACTTGTCAAAGTCACTCATCTTTTCGTTTGCCCATTTTTCTTACTTTCAACATATGGAATTCAAGAACTGACTGTTCACCTGATGCCTTATATATCCCATCCCTTGACAGGTGCCATTGTGATGATATAATCAATGTTATTCACTTCACCTGTCAGTGGTTTTAAAAGTGTGAAATTCAGGCATTCTTTAGAATACCTAGCACATTTTTGGCAAAGTATAAAATCAGCTTATTTCATTCTGATCTTATGTACTTTGCATAGGCATTTCATAGAATACATATGTATTCTAAACTTAGAATGCCTAGCCTGTGAAACCTAAATTAATTTCAAATATAATAAAAACCACAGATGAGAACATTTGATGAACAAACTGGTATCTGTAGCATAAAAAAAGAAATATCTTCTGATGAATATTACATTATTGTTTCAGTCTTCTCAGAACATTTTATTAGAGAAAGCTAAACTCCAAAGTATATTTTGATGAACATTGCATCACTTTATTCTTCTATTTATTACAGCACTCTGAACTTGAATGACATTGGTTTAACAATCTAGTATCCAAAACCTAACAAATTTTATGAACATACTGAATTATTTTATTAATGAATGCTAAACTCAACAAAATATATTCTAATGAACTTTGCATCATTTTAGACTTCTATTTGTTAAAGCAGTCTTAGCTTGAGTGACATTTTAAATAGATGAGAAAAGAGACCTACTACATTTTATTTACAAACTGGTATCAGAAACCCACCAAATTTTATGAACAAACTCAAACATTTTATTAATGAAAGCTACACTTAACACCTTGTCTACCTGCTGCTTCCTCTTTGCCTGGTTACTATTGTCTGTTGTGGCCATCTCTGAGAGCCTATGTTTCTTTCATGTAATTGGCAAGAGTCCATGAGCTAGTGATGTATGGGATATACAATCCTACCAGGAGGGGCAAAGTTTCCCAAACCTCAAAATGCCTATAAATACACCCCTCACCACACCCACAATTCAGTTTTACAAACTTTGCCTCCTATTAAAGTGGTGAAGTAAGTTTGTGCTAAGATTTCTACGTTGAAATGCGCTTCTCAGAATTTTGAAGCCCGATTCCTCTCAGAGTACAGTGAATGTCAGAGGGATGTGAAGGGAGTATCAGCTTTTGAATGCAACGGTTTTCCTCACGGGAGATCTATTTCATAGGTTCTCTGTTATCAGTCGTAGAGATTCATCTCCTAACTCCCTTTTCAGATTGACGATATACTCTCATATTCTATTACCTCTACTGATAACCATTTCAGTACTGGTTTGGCTATCTGCTATATGTGGATGGGTGTCTTTTGGTAAGTATGTTTTCATTACTTAAGACACTCTCAGCTATGGTTTGGCACTTTATGTATTTATATAAAGTTCTAAATATATGTATTGTACTTATATTTGCCATGATTCAGGCTTCAGTATATTTCCTTTTGCAGACTGTCAGTTTCATATCTGGGAAATGCATTTTTTAGGAAAATGTATTTCTTACCTGGGGTATAGTCTTTTTTCAATTGAATGTCATTTTAAATTTGCGGGCAGAATTAGGCTCGCGAGGGCGCAAAATGCCAAACTATATTGCATTATTTTTGGCGCAAAGTTACGTTCGATGACGCAAATTTGTAATTTCCGGCCTCTTTGTCGACGCCAAGTCCTTTCACAAGGTTGCGTCTTCAATGACGTGAGTGTGTCATTTCCGGATGTTGTTAGCGCCCCAAAAAATTCTCTGTTTGTGCGTCATACTTGGCGCCAAATATTTTCATTACTTTAAACACCATTCCTATATGCCTCTTGCCTTTTTTCTCTTTTAGAGGGCTATGCTGTTTGCATTTTTTCCCATTCCTGAAACTACCATATAAGGAAATTGATAATTTTACTTTATATGTTGTTTTTTTCTCTTACATTTGCAAGATGTCTCAATCTGATCCTGTCTCAGAATTCACTGTTGGAACCCTGCTGTCTGATAACAGTTCTACCAAAGCTAAGTACATTTGTTGTAATCTTGTTTAGAATATATCTCCAGCTATGGTTTGTAATAAGTTGTCATGATAAACTTTTACATGCAGAGAATGTGTCCATCAGTAATAGTACATTGCCTGTTGCTGTTCTTTTAACATCTAATGTAAAAAATATACCTGTGAATTTATAAGAATTTATTGCTGATTCTATTCAGAAGGCTTTTTCTGCCATCCCGCCTTCTAATAAATGTAAAGGTCTTTTAAAACTTCTCATAAAGTTGATGAAATTTCAAATGACCGACAACATACTGAATTATCCTACTCTGATGAGGATCTGATTCAGAAGATCCTTACTCAGATATTGACACTGACAAATATACTTATTTATTTAAGATGGAGTACATTTGTTCTTTGTTAAAGAAGTGTTGATTATATTGAATATTGAGGAGACTAGTCCTCTTGATATTAAAACTAGTATACGTTTAAATTCTGTTTATAAACCTCCTGTGGTTATTCCAGAGGTTTTTCCAGTTCCTGATGCTATTTCTGATATGATTTCTAAGGAATAGAATAGGCCTGGTACTTCTTTAAGGTTTAAAAAATTGTATCCTTTGCCAGCAGTTAGATTGGAGTCTACTCTTGCTAAACGTACTACTATTCCTAGGGAAGATAGTACTTCTTTTAAGGATCCTTTAGATAGGAAACTTGAATCTTATCTAAGGAAAGCTTATTTATATTCAGGTCATCTTCTTAGGCCTGCAATTTCTTTGGCTGATGTTGCAGCTGCTTCAACTTTTTGGTTGGAAACTTTAGCGCAACAAGTATCGGATCATGATTTGTCTAGCATTGTTAACTTGATTCTACATGCTAATAATTTCATTTCTGATGCCATTTTTTTATATCATCAAAAGATTAGCTTTGTGGCTTAAATCTTGGAATGCTGATATGACTTCTAAGTCCAGATTGCTATCTCTTTCTTTCCAAGGTAATAAATTATTTGGTTCACAGTTGGATTCAATAATTTCAACTGTCACTGGGGGGAAGGGAGTTTTTTTCCGCTCAGGATAAAAGATCTAAGGGTAAATCTAAAGCTTCTAAACGTTTTTCGTTTTTAAATAAGGAACAGAAACCGAATTCTTCCCCAAGGAATCTGTTTCCAATTGGAAGCCTTCTTCAAATTGGAATAAATCCAAGCCATTTAAGAGATCAAAGCATGAAGGTGTGGCCCTTATTCCAGCTCAGCTGGTAGGGGGCAGATTAAGATTTTTCAAAGATGTTTGGATCAATTTGGTCCAAAATCATTGGATTCAGAATATTGTCTCTCAGGGGTACAGAATAGGATTCAGAGTAAGACCGCCTGTGAGAAGATTTTTTTTCTCACGCATTCCAGCAAACCCAGTAAAGGCTCAGGCTTTCCTGAAGTGTGTTTCAGACCTGGAGTCATCATGCCAGTTCCGTTTTAGGAACAGGGTCTGTGATTTTATTCAAATCTATTCATTGTCCGAAAGAAGAAAATTCATTCAGACCAGTTTTGGATCTATAAATTTTGAATCGATATGTAAGAGTACCAACATTCAGAATGGTGACTATAAGGTCTATTCTGCCTTTTGTTCAGCAAGGGCATTATATGTCCACAATAGACTTACAGGATGCTTATCTTCATATTCCGATTCATCCAGATCGCCATCAGTTCCTGAGATTCTCTTTTCTAGACAAGCATTACCAATTTGTTGCTCTTCCTTTTGGCCTAGCAACAGCTCCAAGAATCTTTTCAAAGGTTCTCGGTGTCCTACTCTCTGTAATCAGAGAGCAGGGTGTTGCTGTGTTTCGTTATTTGGACGATATCTCGGTACTTGCTCAGTCTTTACATTCTGCAGAATCTCACACGAATCAACTACTGTTGTTTCTTCGAAGACATGATTGGAGGATAAATTTACCAAAAAGTTATTTGATTCCTCAAAGGTAACCTTTTTTAGGTTTCCAGATAGATTCAGTGTCCATGACTTTGTCTCTAACAGACAAGAGACGTTTGAAATTGGTTGCAGCCTGTCGGAACCTTCAGTTTCAGTCATTCCCTTCAGTAGCTATGTGCATGGAAGTTTTAGGTCTCATGACTGCAGCATCGGACGCGATCCCCTTTGCTCGTTTTCATATGAGATCTCTCCAGCTCTGTATGCTGAACCAATGGTGCAGGGATTATACAAGGATATCACAATTAATACCCTTAAATCCCAATGTTCGACTTTCTCTAACTTGGTGGTTAGATCACCATCGTATAATTCTAGGGGCCCCTTTCGTTCGTCCAACCTGGACTGTGATCACAACAGATGCAAGTCTTTCAGGTTGGGGAGCTGTTTGGGGATCTCTGACAGCACAAGGGGTTTGGAAATCTCAAGAGGCGAAATTACCAATCAATATTTTGGAACTCCGTGCGATTCTCAGGGCTCTTCAGTTTTGGCCTCTGTTGAAGAGAGAACAGTTAATTTGCTTTCAGACAGACAATATCACAACTGTGGCATATGACAATCATCAGGGTGGGACTCACAGTCCTCAAGCTATGAAAGAAGTATCTTGGATACTTGTTTGGGCGGAATCTAGCTCCTGTCTAATTTCTGTGGTTCATATCCCAGGTATAGACAATTGGGAAGCGGATTACCTCAGTCGTCAGACTTTACATCCGGGAGAATGGTCGCTCCACCCAGATATGTTTTCTCAAGTTGTTCAGATGTGGGGGCTTCCAGAAATAGATCTGATGGCATCTCATCTAAACAAGAAATTTCCCAGGTACCTGTCCAGGTATCCTCAGATGGAAGCAGTGGATGCGTTGACACTTCCTTGGTGTTATCAACCGGCTTATATTTTCCCGCCTCTAGTTCTTCTTCCAAGAGTGATCTCCAAAATCATCATGGATGAATCGTTTGTGTTACTGGTGGCTCCAGCATGGCGGATCTTGTTTGGATGTCCAGTTGCCAACCTTGGCCACTTCCATTAAGGCCAGACTTTCTATCTCAAGGTCCATTTTTGCATCAGGATATCAAATTTGAAGGTATGGAAATTGAACGCTTAGTGCTTAGTCATAGAGGTTTTTCTGACTCTGTGATTAATACTATGTTGCAGGCTCGTAAATCTGTTTCTAGAAAGATTTATTATCGTGTTTGGAAGACTTACATTTCATGGTGTTTTTCTTAGAAATTCTCTTGGCATTCTTTTAGAATTCCTAGAACTTTACAGTTTCTTCAGGATGGTTTGGTTAAAGGTTTGTCTGCAAGTTCCTTGAAAGGACAAATCTCTGCTCTTTCTGTTTTATTTCACAAAAAGATTGCTAAACTTCCTGATATTCATTGTTTTGTGCAGGCTTTGGTTCGTATCATATGCCTGTCATTAAATCAATATCTCCTCCTGGGAGTCTTAATTTGGTTTTGAAGGCTTTACAGGCTCCTCTGTTTGAGCCTATGCATTCTTTGGACATTAAACTACTTTCTTGGAAAGTGTTGTTTCTTTTGGCCATCTCTTCTGCTAGAAGAGTGTCTGAATTATCCGCTCTCTCTTGTGAATCTCCTTTTCTGATTTTTCATCAGGATAAGGCAGTTTTGCGGACTTCATTTGAATTCTTACCTAAGGTTGTGAATTCTAACAACATTATTAGAGAAATTGTTGTTCCTCCTTGTGTTCTAATCCTAAGAATTATTTGATGAGATCTTTACATTCTTTGGATGTGGTGAGAGCTCTGAAATATTATGTTGAATCTACTAAAGATTTCAGGAAGACTTATAGTCTATTTGTTATCTTTTCTGGAGGAAAGGTCAGAAGACTTCTGCCATTTCTTTGGCTTCTTGGTTAAAGCTTTTGATTCACCAAGCCTATTTTGAGTCGGGTCAAGCCCCGCCTTAGAGAATTACAGCTCATTCTACTAGATCAGTCTCCACGTCGTGGGCTTTTAAGAATGAAGCTTCAGTTGATCAGATTTGTAAAACAGCAACTTAGTATTCTTTGCATACATTTACTAAATTCTACCGTTTGTATGTATTTGCTTCTTCGGAAGCAGTTTTTGGTAGAAAAGTTCTTCAGGCAGTTGTTTCAGTTTGATTCTTCTGTTTTTGATTTAAGTTTTTTTCCTTTAATTTATGAGAATAAATTTATATTTTGGGTTGTGGGTTTATTTTGTCAGCGGAAAATGGCTGTTTTTATTTTTATCCCTTCCTCTCTTGTGACTCTTGCGTGGAGTTCCACATCTTGGGTATTGCTATCCCATACGTCACTAGCTGATGGACTCTTGCCAATTACATGAAAGAAAACATAAATTATGTAAGCATTTCCCTGATAAATTCATTTGTTTTATATTGGCAGGAGTCCATGAGGCCCACCCTTTTTTATGGTGGTTATGATTTTTTTGTATAAAGCACAATTATTTCCAAATTCGTTTTGGTGATGCTTTATTACTCCTTTCTTTATCAACCCACTTCTTGGCTATTCGTTAAACTGAATTGCGGGGGGGGGGTGGGTGTATTTATAGGCATTTTGTGGTTTGGGAAACTTTTGCCCCTCCTGGTAGGATTGTATATCCCATATGTCACTAGCTCATGGATTCTAGCCAATATGAAAGAAATGAATTTATCTGGTAAGTTCTTACATAAATTATGTTTTTTATTGCACACTTTGCTTTTCAGTGTGCCTTGGAACAGTACCCTGTGGCTTCTATATTCCTTGAACACTCCCAAAAAAGAATAACACTTCTCAGGATGAGGGCATAATGTATTTTTTACACTATTGAAAGAGATTTCACTTACAAATGGGATGTACTAAATGAAATGACAAGGGTGAATGACAAAATGGAATGCCCTTAAAGGGACACTGTAACCAAAAATAAACTTAGCATAAATCAATTAAAAGATTTGAAAAAATACACTTTTCAAATCACTCTAATTTTCAAATATTTACTGTTTCGCCGCTATTATATTTCATTTTTTAAATATTTTCCAAACCCACTCAGTGGGTACTGTTGCTGGGTGTGCAATCCGGACGGAGAACAGAGGTTGGAATATGGCGGCACCTAGCCGCAATGAGCATGCGCAGACTTGCGGAACGTCATTAAAGACGTCTATGCCTGGATAAAATAGGCTTCAGAAGCAGATGCGTGAGCTCAAGGGCGTAATGCACATGCACAAGCCGACAATTGCATATTAATGATATGCAACTAGACGGCCGCTGATTGGAGGAAGCAATGAACGATTGCTCAGCCCATATTAGTGGGTTGTCGTTCATTACGTCATGACGAATAATATAAAAACATTTTTTAATATGATAAAAGGATCGTTACACATTGAATGTAATTGCATTTTGTTAGTCTCATATTAAAAAATGTTTTTATATAATCGTTGTACATACAAAAAGTCTTTTCACAGTAATCCTTTAAATTCTTCAACTCTGGAAAAATAGTTTTAATTTCATATGTTGCTTAAAAGTAGGCATTCTACAGAATGTGCAAAAATGATTATGCCACCTGAAGCCTGGGGCCATAGAATATTTTTTGTGTAATATCATTACATGAATGATCAAGTTTGCCCCCTCAAAAAAAGAAAGAGGTTAAAACCTTTATGAAAAAAAAGTGCACGTTTACTGAAGTCTCTTCCTGCTTCCACGAATGTACAACCAATTCCTCTATCACCCATGATAAGCCTGTGTTTCCATCTACAGACTTCAGTTCACTCATTGTTTTCAAAGGGCAGCGTGAGATCAATTAGCCATTACAAAGCTAGAAAATCAGTTTTAAACACTGGAAGTACGTTAAAGTCGAAATTTCATGTGGCAAATGACCATTACATTTGTGTACATTGTCCTTTTAATACGCTTCTTCCTCATTATCACAGTAAAGGACAGAACCAAAAACTATCAGACACTTGCTTGACAAGACAACCCTAATGGCACCTACTCCGAGGTGTGTGTGTGTATGTATATACAGTGTTACACACAGATATATATATATATATATATATATATATATATATATATCTTACCACTTCGTTACAGTTTACTATTATCGCATACAACTGTTTAGCCCTACACACCGCCTTTCCTCCACGCTGCAAAATCAAAATAATCTTTTTAAACACACTCTCTTTAATATGCACATCGTCTCAGCTTTCCTAGCCTACCCAGTCTAAAAATATTGTGCCCACTCATGTTCATAATTTCCGTGTTTCTTAATCGGATCCCGCCTTCGCTCTCTACCCCTGTCAACCCTCACAATTCCTCTCATGCCCCAATTCCACTCTAATTTTCTCTCTCCCCACTTATTGTGCTTCCCCCCCTCCTCCCGTGTTTCCCGCGCATGCGCAGTGCGTTGTATCCGGGTCCTGAGCTCTCTCGGTCGGCGGGAAATGGCGACCGGGATTTAGCGGCCACGGCCCGTACATACCGAGGAGGCCGGATCCGTTGACCACTGAGCGGGACTCAGGGAGGCCCAGTAACACGACCCGGAGCGCTCCGGGAATTACAGGTATTTCACTGACGGCAAGGAAAGAGTGGAGGCCAGGCTGGAGAGAGGCCTCCGTATATAAGGGAGGCCCGTTGATCGTCCGTGTGTATGTACTAACAACACCTGTGCGATCGCTTTGTGTGTGATTCATTCCACTCCACTGTGCTGCCCAAAACACGCGTGTACTGTATGTTTATTTACACGCACGCAGTGTGCAGGCATGTCCGTGACTTCTGCTTGTGTGTACAGATGTAGCTTAGCGCTTGACAAATCCCCCTATCCAGGTAGTCACAGCTGCGATAATTTTTACCATTTAATTTCCTTTAAAATTGTTTTATTATATTCAATATATTTGTATACATTTGGCAACTAAAACCCCCCCAAACGGTTGGTTTCTTATGAGTTCTAAATTGATCAACTAATTTACTAGCTATTAGTAGTGCATGGTACCATGTTTATATGGGTGGTTTGCATTTATTTGTGTAAAGCTTTGGAAAATTGTATGTATGTGGTTTTTTTTATATATATATATATATTGTGTGTGTGTTTACACTAAATGTTTATCTGTTACTAGTTTACAACTTGACAAGCTTTACATTGCATTTTCTAATATTTGAACATAGTTTATGCTTTTAAAAAAAATCGATCATAAACAGCAGGTGAAGTTGTAATTTTTTTTTTAATATTATCGTACATATTTATTTCAACAGCTTTAATTTGCTGTGATTGAGAATTAAGGACATAAAAAATGTCACATAAGTGTGTTTTCCTGTAGTGGGATGCAGTGCATATAATGTACAAAGTGCCTGGGGGTTAGAAAGGTCACAAATGTCCTGTCTTCTTGGCATTCTCTCCCATGGGACAGCTGCTGTTTCTATCCTATATACACAAACAAGCCACACATTGAAGAGGGGGTGTGTCAAGCAAACAGGGAAGCTGTGGACAAATCTTAGAACTCAGTATATCCTAAGGTGACAACTTTTATCCAAACGTATACATTTAGGTATTCATTCTGAACTTTTGATTTTTGACTATTGATCTAATATAATTTATGTTTTATGTATATTCATTAGTCTTTGGTTCAGAGGCTTAGTTAAACAAATACATTAGACAGGGGACGTATTACTGATTATATATCATTTATGTATGATTAGTTAAACTGGTACACATAATTTGATGTTTCCCCAAAACGGTCAAGCCCTGCTACACGATTTTGCTTAAAATAAAGAAACTCTGTACTAACATTCTAAATATAATTTTGCTCAACTATGTTTGGCAATACACCTAAATCTAGTTGGATGAATTAATATTTCTGTCTGTATGTTTATATTTAAAAAGTGAATTTTCGACTAAATTTCAGAATAGATCATTTGTCCTCCTAAGTTCCCAATATTTTATTTTTTCCAGGTAAATAGCAAGCATGATACATTATGCCTTAAAACTTATTTAGGTTAAAAATGTCTTTGTTCCTTTGGCACCTATTCTATTTTCTTCCAGTTTTTCCTTGAGATAGGTATATGTTGCAGCTCCTAATTCAGGTGTATAGCTAAAACACATACTCTGGATGCTGGAAAAATGGAGAAGAGATCTATAAATCTAGGTGTTGAAAAAGACCATGATGTTTATACAATACATTTGTAATATACATTAATCAATTGCACTTAGTTAATCACACATTTTATTTATTTATTTATATATATATATATATATATATATATATTCATTCAATCTCCATTCTGTGGGTATTTGTGTTAACACTGTTTAGTTTATGCATAGTATCAGCACTACATAGCAGAATATCTGCTTTCTATCTCTATCTCTATCTCTGGAAAGAGAGCCAAAACAATGAAAGCATTTTTGTTTTATTTTTTTTACGGTTATCCTTTTATATTACACTCAAAATTTCATGTTCATTTACAGGGCTATAGTTCTGGGATTCTTTCCAACCCTTTGTTTGTTCTTAGAAAATAAAGCATTAAAGGGACATTTAAGGAATAGTCTAGTCAAAATTAAACTTTCATGATTCAGAGCATGGAATTTTAAGCAACTTTCTAATTTACTCATATTATCAATAATTCTTCATTCTCTTTGTATCTTTATTTGAAAAAGCAGCAATCTAAACATAGGGACTGGCCCATTTTTCGTTCTTCACCTGGGTAGCTCTTTTTGATTGGTGTCAAAATGTAGCCACCAATGAGCAAGCGCTATCCAGGTGTTGAACCAATAATAGTCCGGTTCCTAAGTTTACATTTAAATAAAGAAACCAAGAGAACAAACAAAATTGATAAGAGTAAAATAGAGCATACAATTTTAACCAACTTTCTATCTGAATCATGAAAGAAGAAAAAAAAAATGGGTTTAGTATCCCTTTTAACCCCTTAACGACTGAGGACGTGCAGGGTACGTCCTCAAAAAAAAGGCAGTTAACGCCTGAGAACGTACCCTGCACGTCCTCAGTGTGGAAAGCAGCTGGAAGCGATCCTGCTCGCTTCCAGCTGCTTTCTGGTTATTGCAGTGATGCCTCGATATGGAGGCATCCTGCAATAACCTTTTTAAGCCATCCGGTGCAGAGAGAGCCACTCTGTGGCCCTCTCTGCACCGGAGATCGGTGGCTTACTGCGTTGGTGGGTGGGAGCCGGACCGGGAGGCGGGTGGCGGCCATCGATGGCCCTGGTTATGTGAAGGGGGGCGGGATCGTGGGCGGGGGTGGCTGGGGGCGCGCATGGGCGCGTGCACGGGAGGGTGGGGGCGGGCGCGTGCACGGGGAGGGAGCGGGTGGGAACCGCTACACTACAGAAAATGATGTAATAAAAAATGTTAAAAAAATATCTAAAATGTAAAAAAAAAAACGATCAGCAAGGTGGTGGGGGTTTGTCTGTGTGTGTGTGTGGGGGGGAAGCTACGCTACAGAAAAAACAAAAAACAAAAAAAAGCACTTTTTTATTGCAAACTGGGTACTGGCAGACAGCTGCCAGTACCCAAGATGGCCCCCAATAAGGCAGAGGGGAGGGTTAGAGAGCGGTTTTGGGGGGGATCAGGGAGGTTGGGGGCTAAGGGGGGGATCCTACACAGTAGCATATGTAAATATTTTTTTTTTTTTTTAAAACCCTTTTATTTTAGTACTGGCAGACTTTCTGCCAGTACTTAAGATGGCGGGGACAATTGTGGGGGAGGGAAGGGAGCTGTTTGGGAGGGATCAGGGGGTGGGATGTGTCAGATGGGAGGCTGATCTCTACACTAAAGCTAAAATTAACCCTGCAAGCTCCCTAATTAACCCCTTCACTGCTAGCTATAATACACGTGTGAGGCGCAGCAGGATTTAGCGGCCTTCTAATTACCAGAAAGCAACGCCAAAGTCATATATGTCTGCTATTTCTGAACAAAGGGGATCCCAGACAAGCATTTGGGGATCCCAGACAACCGTTTTTTTTTAATTTGATCGGTGGCGGTGAAATGGTGGCATGAAATATACCAAAATGTGCCTAGATCAATACTTGGGGTTGTCTACTACACTACACTAAAGCTAAAATTAACCATACAAGCTCCTTAATTAACCCCTTAACTGCTGGGCATAATACACTTGTGGTGCGCAGTGGCATTTAGCGGCCTTCTAATTACCAAAAAGCAACGCCAAAGCCATATATGTCTGCTATTTCTGAACAAAGGGGATCCCAGAGAAGAATTTACAACAATTTGTGCCATAATTGCACAAGCTGTTTGTAAATAATTTCAGTGAGAAACCGAAAGTTTGTGAAAAAGTGAACAATTTTTTGTATTTGATCGCATTTGGTGGTGAAATGGTGGCATGAAATATACCAAAATGGGCCTAGATCAATACTTTGGGATGTCTACTAAAAAATATATATACATGTCAAGGGATATTCAGGGATTCCTGAAAGATATTAGTGTTCTAATGTAACTAGCGCTAACTTTGAAAAAAAGTGGTTTTGAAATAGCGAAGTGCTACTTGTATTTATGGCCCTATAACTTGCAAAAAAAGCAAAGAACATGTAAACATTGGGTATTTCTAAACTCAGGACAAAATTTAGAAACTATTTAGCATGGGTGTTTTTTGGTGGTTGTAGATGTGTAATAGATTTTGGGGGTCAAAGTTAGAAAAAGTGTTTTTTTTTCTTTCAATTTTTCCTCATATTTTATATTTTTTTTTTATAGTAATTTTATAAGATATGATGAAAATAATGGTATCTTTAGAAAGTCCATTTAATGGCGAGAAAAACGGTATATAATATGTGTGGGTAAAGTAAATGAGCAAGAGGAAAATTACAGCTAAACACAAACACCGCAAAAATGTAAAAATAGCCTTGGTCCCAAACGGACAGAAAATGGAAAAGTGCTGTGGTCATTAAGGGGTTAAAGGGACATGAAACCCAAAGTATTTCTTTCATGCTTCAGATAGAGAATACAATTTTAAAAAAGTTTCTAATTTGCTTCTATTATCAAATTTGCTCAATTCTCATCTTATTTTTAAAGAGATATCTAGATAGATAACATGCGCATGTCTGGAGCACTACATGACAGGAAATAGTGCTGCCATCTAGTGTTCCTGCTAATGTATAACATTGTTGCAAAACTGCTGCCATATAGTGCTGCAGACGTGCACACTTAGATCCATGATTTGCAACAAAGGATAGCAAGAAACAGACGTTTTGATAATAGAAGTACATTGTAAAGCTGTTTATAATTGTATGCTCTATCGCAATCGTGAAATAATTTTTTTGTTTTGTTTGATGTCCCTTTTTAATATTGACTTAAATTTTAGCTGAGTTGAGTGCCCATTAAAATGTTGTCCTTTTTATCTTCCTATTAAATTATACTGTGTAAGCCTTTGGTAATAGTTCAGTTGTTTGGGTGTGACATGGATTTTTTTTTTTTTTAATAAACAAACATTTTTTGTCTCCAGTTGAAGCCATAGCATTTAAAACGTGTGCATTTTATTTAAAGGGACGTTAAACCCCAAATTATTGTTTCATGATTCAGATAGAGCATACAATTTTAAAAACAACTTTCCAATTTGCTTTATTATGTTGGTATCCTTTGTTGGAGCAGCATCAATGCGCTACAGGGAGGTAGCTGAACACATCGGGTGAGCTAATAAAATGAGGCGTGTGTATGTATGTGTATATATATATATATATATATATTATATACACACACCTCATTTGCCTACCTAGGTATCCTTTTCAACAAAGGATACCAAGATAACAAAACAAATTGCATACTAGAAGTAAATTGGAAATTTGTTTTAAAGTTGCATGAATGGGGAAAAAAATGGGTTTCATGTCCCTTTAACCTTGTGGCATAGGAGACCTGAGTTTATTAGTGTAAGTATTGTTAATTATAGAGCTAGAACAACTAATTGGTGAGATTGATCATAAAAAAAAAAAAAAAAGTTGTCAACAAATCTCATTATCTATTAGGTGGTCTGTGATTAGTTGGTTAGTTGTACATCACCAGCTGCTTCACTCCGATGAATTCCTGCACATTCTATTTTGCAAAAAATAGTATTTATTAATTCTTTTTTTGTATCTGATTGTCAGCTGATCACTGACCACCTAGTTGATAATGAGATTCATTGACTACTAATTTAATGATCAATCTTATCGATTAGTTGTTGCAGCCGTAGTTAAAAATATGTTGCATTCTTAAATTATCAATGATTTGGGAGGAAAATGAGCCTTTTGAATTTGCAGCCATAAATCCAAAGCAATTAGCAGAAAAGCAATTTAATATTAACAGGTTATATAGAATACTAATTTGTGTTCCTTGGTTCTTTTATCGTGTCAACATGTCCACATGCTCCTGGCTGAAGCTGGCTCTCTTTTTGCAAGCTATGTTGCCTGCAGCAGAGAAGAGGCACTTAGATGGAGCTGAGGTGCCTGGGATGCATAAGTAGGATTCTTCCAATTTCGCCAAGGTGGGATATTTATCTTTGTTAGCTCTCAACCAATGCAAAGGATTTTCCTCCTTGGCAAGGGGCCTCTCAACAAAGTAAGGCCGGACTTCATTTCTGTCTTAAATATCTATATTCATTGGTAAATAACCAGCTATAAGGTTAGGGGAAAATATCTAGTCTGCTTTTAAAATAAGATATATACTTAGAGGTTAAATCTGGTACATATCACTATTTATTAAAGAAAAATAAAAAGGTCCAAGGGACTATGTATCAATAACAGGACAGTGTCTTAGTTATCTATACAGTACATACAAAAGAAAGCAATTGTCTAATAATTGTGCAAACAGATAATAGTACAATTAAATGGTATGCTTTTTCAACAAAGAATACCAAGAGAGCTAAGCAGATTATACAAGAGACGTAAATTGGAAAAATGTTTTAAATGGCTATATCTAAATCATGAAAGTTGTGTATTTTTGGTGTTTTTTCTTTTTATTCACGGTCTTTTTAAATCCTGGCTCCTAACTTTATTTTAATTTTTATCTTATGCATGCATTTCTTATACGTTTTTAGGAGTGAAAAAAATATTATATTTTGTCAGGGGAGAAATGTTACTAGTCCATTTCATTTTAATGATAGGGCAGGACTTGACAAACCGAGGTGCCAGTGATCCCCTATACACCCATGGCACCTAAAATTTATCTTGGTGTCGCTCAATCCTTTCTAGGCCCCACAGCTTTGAAATGCAAACCCGTCTTTTATTGGGTTATTATTATGTGTGTATATTTCTGGCTCCTAGATTTTGAACAAATTTGATGAGCGGTGTAACGGAAAAAAAAGCTTTTTATTAAATCATCCGACATATTTTACCAGATTGGGACTAGTGGCAACTTCCAAGTGTGTGTGTGTGTGTGTGTGTGTGTATATATATATATATATATATATATATATATATATATATATATATATATATATATATATATATATATATATATATATATATATATATATATATATATATATATATATATATATATATATAACCACTTGAATATGTTGTAGCAGTGTTATGCAGCATTGACTTACTAGCCCTTGATCGTTATATACACAGAAAAAGGTAAAAGACTGATGCAAAGAGTATAAAGTGTGCTAACAGGGTTTCCAAACAGACTTGTTAGTACACTTTCTCTTATTGGCTGTTCTATATCTTTCTCCAATTGTTCTCAGCAAAAATGCTATAAGAGGGAAACCTAGGTTTCATCAGCAGTCCCATTATTTTTTTTTATTACCCAGAATTTCTATTAAGTAAGACACACTAAGTTTTGTTTACTACATTTTATATTCAATTTGTTTAATGTCCCTTTAAGCATTTTATATTAATCTCAGTGTTTACTTCCCTTTATTGTGTTTCCATTTACTATAACAGTAGTGTTTTAAATATGTGAAATTGCTTCTTTAGCTCTATTTTCGTTAATGAAATAACTTTTTGCTCATTTAACCCTTTTGTGTCGGGTCTGAATTGTCTACATCAGAACAACGTTCCAATGTAAACAAATTGAAATCACGCGGTCGTGCATACAATCGCGAGATTTCAATGATGGGATCAGGTCGGGGGCGTTCCTATGATGCTAGGCACACCCTGTATGCCATAATCTCAATCTGTAAGCACCGTTGGTTTCAGTACAGCCAAATGGTTAGGACATTCCATGCTGTCCTAACGGCTCTAAAGCCCAGTGCAGTTCGGACAGCATGGAAGGTCCGAACAGCGGGAAGAGGTTAAACCACAACTTACTATTTTCAAGAACATATGCATTAAAATAAGCTGAGCCTGCAATAAGAGCAGCCCCCATTACCTTGCTTTCTCTATACTCAGGCCAATACATAGGAACCAAAGTTTACATTTTGAAATTGCACTTTTAGGTTTATTCTAGCAATTTTCAACACATTTTAAGTGTCTGGTATATAACAAATAATCAGAAACACATTAAACATTAAATAAACACTGAGATTATAATGGAAATGCTTAATTAAAACAACTTTGCATCATTCTTTCATAATTTTTGCCACTTTTAACTGTTATTTAGCTCCAAGAATTGTGAAAACATTAGAGAATAAACTCAAACAAGTAGCTTATAAAAGTTTATTGTATTTCTGGATGCTCCAGAAACACCCTTTTAAATGCTCCATGCTCTTTCTTTCCCACCCACACTGAGAGGTTCATTTTTCAATTATTCCTTGTTTACATAGCTTTTCTATAGACAACAAATGTAGTAGCATACAATGTTTAACCTCTTTCCTGTTTACTTATGTTATCTAATTAGCTAAATTCTTTGTATCATCTGTTGAAAACCATATCCCCCAAGGCAGAACATGCTGCATTCTGTAATCTCTTTGCAGAAAGACTGGAGCGGTGCCTGGTAAAATCAAATTTGTGCCTGCACTTTTCATTTCTACCTGTAGGTGTCACTGTTCTGTTCTAGATCAATGTAAATATTTACTGCGTTCCTCTCTCTTCACTTTCCTCCCCTTTTCCTGAACTCTAGTGCGGTGCAGGGTGACAACACAAATGGAAAGCATAAAGCAGAGAAGGTAAGGCAGGTCTTAACAAATTAAACAGAACTAGGATCCAGCCAACCAAAAAACTTATGAGCCAGTTTTTTTTTTTCTTTAATGTATTTGTGTGTACACATCAGAGGATGAAGCTTTCCCAAATAAATTAATTGAATATGCAAAGTATTCTGAAAATGGGGATTCTTGCCAGGCCATTTTTTAGAATACTGTGTATATCCCATTAACTCATTTGGTAAAGCTTTAACGTTTGTCGTGATTAACAAAGAAATGTTTAACCTTTTTAAAGCCGTTATGCCGTTCTATTCCGTCATAATTAGACTGGGCTTTAAAGCCGTTATGACGGAATAGATCGTCATAGCTAACGGCTGTCCTGAAGCCTTCTGTGCTGTCAGGACTTGATCGCGGTCTTGGGGGCGTTCCTAGGGTTGTAGGGACGCCCCCCAGATGCGATCCAATAATTGAAATCTCGCAATCGTGTGCACGATCGCGTGGTTTCAATTTGTTTACATCGGAACAGTTGTTCCGATGTAGGCACTTTAACCCTGACACGAAAGGGTTAAATGGGTGTGTATTATTTATATACATTTTTTTTTTTAACCCTTTAGAGTCTGGGTTAAAGTGCCTACATCGGAACAACTGTTCTGATGCAGACAAATTGAAACCACACGATCGCGATATTTCAATTATTGGATATCGTCTGGGGGGCGTCCCTACAACCCTAGGAACGCCCCCAAGACCGCAATCAAGTCCTGACAGCACAGAAGGCTTCAAGACAGCCATTAGCTATGAGGTTCTATTCCGTCATAACGGCTTTAAAGCCCAGTCTAATTATGACGGAATAGAACGGCATAATGGCTTTAAAAGGTTAATAAGAGCTGACTTTATACCGAGCAGCAGCCCTGCTCACATAACCTATGGCCGAGTAGCTAAAGGCAGAGCACTTAACCCAATGGCTGCCAAAAAGGGCTGCAGTACACTGCTCAGCATTACACTTGCAGTACTCTGGTAGTCAAGGGTTAAAAAGAAGCAGTGGGGGAAAAAAAATTCCTGCTCCACTGAGGAGAAACATAGAAGAGGGCGAGGAAGTGACTGTAGGGCTGCTGACACTGAGGGACCTGGCATTACAAGAAAGTGCCACAGCACAAATAAAAATGATGTGCAAATCCAGGCCCTTGTGCTGTTAAGCAAAGCCTATAGACCACAGCAGTACAGTGGTTTCCAGGCAAACTAACACTGTGAGAACCTACATCAGACAACAGCAAGGCTGTACGTTAACCTGTCCTCATACACAATTAATAAAGGCAACAAACGCAGCAACGCCGGCTGCTCAGATACCTGCAGAACAAATATCACTAAAAAAAAAATCTCATTGCTGAATGTCAAAAATCTAGGTAGGCACAGGAGCTGAGAGCGAGTTGCTGATTGGTGGCTACACATAAATGCCTCTTAAAGGCTTATATATGGGCTCAGCTAGCTCCCAGTAGTGCATGGATGCTCCTTAAAAAAAAGATACTTAGAGAATGAAGCAACAATAGATGTAAATTGGAATTGTTTCAAAGTCCTTACTATATTTGAACCACAAAAGAAGACAAATTTGCTTTTATGTCTTTTTTTTAAAAAAATCATGAAAGTAAAATATTAAACTTTCATTATTCACATGATTCACATATCATTTTAAGATACTTGTAAATCAAGGTCAGTTTGATTTAAATCACTAGTCATTAAGACAGATTTTTAAATCATGGTTTTAATTTTAAGACTATCTTTAGAGGTTATTTTCCACATAAAGGGGAGGAGAGTCCACGGCTTCATTCATTACTTTTGGGAAATTAGAACCTGGCCTCCAGGAGAAGGCAAAGACACCCAGCCAAAGGCTTAAATACCTCCCCCAGTCTATCTTTGCCTTTCGTCACAGGAGGATGGCAGAGACGTGCCGAAGATTCGTAGTAGCCTCTCTTATGGAGGGTAGTACTCTTCGGAATGGGACTGGAGTTTTAAGTAGTCCTGTCAGCCTCTCAGTGGGAGCCTAGGTGAAAGTTAGAGTCCAGAGATGCGAGAGTCGTTATGCGAAACCATCCCGACTCGTATTAACAGCTCCTCAAGCAATCAGCGTTGACTGTATCGAAAGTGATCCATGCCTTACCACGTTCTGCTAAGCGCAAGCGTAGAGCGTATCATAACGGGGGTTGTTTACGCCTATGGAAATATCAGAGGCGTTATACGATGACTAGGCCCACTCCGATTCTTCGGAGGAGGCCCCTTTTGGGTCGGAGTCTGTGTCATCTTATCCTCCGGCTCTGGAGGAGCCTGACTTTTTATGTTTAGGATGGAGAATTTGTGCTTTTTGCTGAAGCAAGTGCTTGCTACTCTGGAGGTTCCGGAACTGAAGCTTCCGGAGCAACCATTTGATTCCTAAGCTTGATAAGGTATACGATGACAGGGTGGTGCCTCAGAACTTCCTGGTTCCGGTAAAGATGGCTAATATTATTAAGAATTAATGGGAGCTATTGGGTAATTCCTTTTCCTCTTCTTCCTTTAAGAAACTGTTCCCTGTTCCAGACTCTCAGCTCGAGCTGTGGGGGACTGTCCCTAAGGTGGATGGTGCCATCTCTACGCTCGCGAAGCGGACGACTATTCCTCTCAAGGATAGTTCGTAGTTTAAAGAGCCCATGGATAAAAAGTTGGAAAACATGTTAAGGAAAATGTTTCAACACACAGGGTTTGTGTTTCAACCGGCAGTGACATATTGTTGTGAATCCCTGTGTGATATAGTCGAGAGGGAGACTTCCATCGACAAGATACAGGATAAGATTAAGGCGTTGAAGGTCGCCAATTCTTTCATTTGTGGCGCCAATATGCAAATTATTCGGCCTGAACACAAAGGTTTAAGGATTTTCCGTTTTTAGCTTGCAGGGCTCTGTCTAAAGTCTTGGTCTGCGGACATGACCTCTAAGTCGAGGTTGTTGTCCCTGCCTTTTCAAGGAAATATTCTGTTCTGTCCACGATTAGACTCGATCATATCCACGGTTACTGGAGGCAAGGGGGCTAACCTACCGCAGGATAAGAAGGCAAAGCCTAAAAGCTACTTTTCTTCCCTTTCGCGCGGACAAGGCCCAGCGCCAGCAGCCCTTCGCGAAAGCGGATCAGTCCAAGGGAACTTGGAAACCTGCTCAGTCTTGGAACAAGTCCAAACAGAACAAAAAACCTGCCGAGACTAAATCGGCATGAAGGGGCGGCTCCGGACCAGGTAGGGAGTAAATTGTCTCTTCTCCGAAGCCTGGTTGCAGGACGTTCAGGACCCTTGGGTTCTAGAGGTTGTCGCCCAGGGGCAGATTCCTCCTGTCAAACCTGTCTTCAAGACTGGAAAAGAGAGAGGCCTTCCTAGAATGTGTGAGGGATCTCTCCTCTCTAGGTGTTATCGTACCAGTACCCCGAGTAGAAAGGGCTCTAGGGTACTATTCAAATATTTGTGGTTCCAAAGAAGGAGGGCACTTTCCGCCCGATTATGGACCTAAAGTGTTTAAACAAGTTTCTGGCTGTTCCATCATTCAAAATGGAAACGATCAGATCTATTCTGCCCCTAGTTCAAGAGGGACAGTTCATGATGACACTAGACTTGAAGGATGCTTGTCTTCATGTTCCAATTTACAGGGACCACTTCAAGTTCCTAAGATTTGCGTTTCTGGACCAACACTTCCAATTTGTGGCCCTTTCCTTCGGCCTGGCGACGGCCCCAAGGGTCTTTATGAAGGTTCTGGGGGGTGCTTCTTGCAGTTGCCAGATCCTGGGGCATTGCTGTGGTGCCATATTTGGACGAGGAGCTCTCCTTAGCAATGAGGGAGGTGTCTCGGATTTTGGAGTGGGCAGAGTCCTACAGCTGTTCGCTCCCAGCGATCCACATTCCACGTGTGGACAACTGGTAAGCGGACTTTCTCAGCAGGCAATCGTTCCTTCCATGGTCTCTTCACCCCGAAGTGTTTGCGGAGATTTGTCTCAGATGGGGAACTCCAGAGATGGATCTCATGGCGTCCAGACTCAATTGTAAGCTACTCCGATACAGGTTGAGGGATCCCCAGGCAAAGGTGATACACACACACACACACACACACACACATTATTTATATATATATATATATATACACACGCTTATCTGTTCCAGGAGTCAATCCTTGAGTGGGTGCAAATGTCCTTTTTAGATGTTAATATTCCTCCTGTTTTATTCAGATGATGTATGATCTGTTGGTCACACCCAACGAGGAGTCAGCTCTTTGCCAGGTAAATGGTCTGGAGACAAACTTTCATTGTGAAAAGTAGACACAAAACAAAGGCGCCTCCTAGTGTGATATAGTTGGTACAAATGGATAATGTGAATGCCAAAAAGATACTCACAAGTGGAGCAGCACCCAATTGTGCTAAGTCAAGCAGACTGGGAACTTGCAGTGTCCCAGCTCAAAGGCACAGCGTGTAATCCGGGCTCTCCGGTGTCTTCAATGGATCAAATAAGCTCAGACTCTCAGAAGGTTTAAGTTCCACAATTTAATGGTATATATAAAACACAGATGTCAACCACATGACACTGATAATTAAAAGAAAAACAGCAACGCGTTTCTTAGACTGCTGTCTGTTTTCAACAGGCTTCTTAAGCCTGATGAAACAGACAGCAGTCTGAGAAACGCATTGCTATTTTTTTTTCTTTTTTCAGTATCATATGGTTGACATCCTGTGTTTTATATATAACATTAAATTGTGGAATTTTAACCTTCTCTGAGAGTCTGAGCTTATTCGATCCATTGAAGACACTGGAGAGACTGGTTTACATGCTGTGCCTGTGAGCTGGGACACTGCAAGTTCCCAGTCTGCTTGACTTGGCAAAATTGGGTGCTGCTCCACTTGTGAGTATCTTTTTTTTTTTTTTGGCATTCACATTATCCATTAGTACCAACTATATCACACTAGGAGGCGCCTTTGTTTTGAGATTCCTTTTCACAGTGAAAGTTTGTATCTGGACCTAAATGTAATTTATCTGGCACCATTTATACCCTGATATTTCGCCTACTGTTCCTTGTTCTCTCGGCAGAATGACTGGGGGATGAGGGTAGTGGGGGGGGGGAGGTATTTAATCCTTTTGGCTGGGGTCTCTTCCTCCTCCTTTTTAATTTCCTAAAACGAATGAATGAAGCCGTGGACTCTCCTCCCCACGATTGAAATGAAATTATGTTTTTTCCAGTTATATTAGACCATTACTGCTTTGGTTATATATAGATATGCATAGATAGGTCATTGAAATTAATTAAATTATTGGAAGGTGAACTCTCTCTAGTTTAAAAGGTTAATCATTTATATTCAACTTTTCAACTGTAATTTATTGGAAGGAGAAAAAATTATACCTTAATAATTTAAATCTTAACTTAAGAAATATAACCATTTCCTTTAATAATTTAAATAGTTTTATTTAAAGGAATAATCTAGTCAAAATTAAACTTTCTTGATTCAGATAAAGCATGCAGTTTTTGAACAACTTTCTAATTTACTCCTGTTTAGTAATTTTTCTGTTTTCTTTGCTATCTCAATTTGAACGTAAGCGTAGGAGCCGGCCCATTTTTGGTTCAGCACCTGGGTAGTGCTTGCTGGTTGGTGGCTAAGTTTAGACACCAATCAAAGTGCTACCCAGGTTCTGAACCAAAAATGGGCCGGCTCCTATGCTTACATTCTTAAAAAAATGATAGCAAGAGAACAAAGATAAATTGATAATAGGAGTAACTTAGAGCATGCAATTTTTAACAACTTTCTATCTGAATCATGAAAGTTTAATTTTGACTAGACTATTCCTTTATTAAAATTAAACTTTCATTATTCATATAGTGCATGCCATTTTAAACAAATTTCCAATTTACTTCCATTAACAAAATGTGCACATTCTATTTATATTTAAACTTTTTGAGTCACCAGCTCCTACGGAGCATGTGCAAGAATAAGTGTGTATGCGTTTGTGAATGGCTGATGGATGTCACATGGTACGTGTATGCATTTTTGAATGGCTGATGGCTGTCACATGGTACAGGGGGAGTGGAGAAAGACATAACTTTTAAAATTGTCAGAAAAAATCTACTACTCATTTGAAGTTCAGACTAAGTGCTATTGCATTGTCTTGTCTTGCATTTGTTGATTATGCAAATCTACTGTGTTGACTGGTCCTTTAACTAAAACAATACATTTCATTTTTAATGCTTTCCCCTCCCTCCTCACACTTAAAGGGACATTAAACACTAAATGCTAAATAAAATAATGAATCCAAAGAAAAGATTAGTCTGAGAATAACCTGTAGATGTATTTAATTAGTTGTTTAAATATTGACAAAAGTAGTGTAAAAGTTGTACTGTCTATAAAACAATGGGAGATGCTGTGGCCAATTAGAGACAGTTATAAATGGGTCATAAGGATGTGCAGCCAATGGCACTTTCATTTCTAATAGGAACTAAAATGCTCACAATTTCATAATGGAATTACAGGAAAAGGGGACACAATAAATAAAGTATATTGTAGAATTTTTCTATTTTTTTTTTTATAGATACGATTTTATCATTTTATATTACCATCTCAAAGTGTTTAATGCGCCTTTAAGTCATTGTGCAGATCTATTCCACGTCAAACAGGGTAGACCCAAATCTGATTTTTTTTTTTTTTATTTATTTATTTTTTTAAAAATGCTTTTTATTTTTTTGTTTTATATTTTTTTTTTATTTTTTTTTAAAACATAATGCTTTTTGAGGGAAAAAGCTATTTAATGTTTATAATTCATTAAAATTATGGGGGGAGATAAAAAACTGAAATTAAAATCCTCCATGTCTCAAAATTAAATCAATGTAAATATTTGCATAGGAAATTAGCACATCTAGGCAAGTATCCCTGCTTGCTTTTCCCCAGAAATAACTCGTATACAATGTTACCAAAGCACGAGAGAATTCTGGGTAAATTATGCAAATTCACATTTTTTTTTTTTTTGCTTCAAAATAATACTGTTTTAACACAGCTATCCTTTTAACAGGATTATTACAGCAAACCAGAAATCACTCACTAGACAGCCTGTTTCATTCTTTTTGGAACTCATCAGTAGGAGATAGATCTCTGGTTGCGATGGTTTCTGGTGAGTGATTTCTGGTTTGCTGTAATAATCCTGTTAAAAGGATAGCTGTGTTAAAACAGTGTTATTTTGAAGCAAAAAACTGAGAATTTGCATATCTAATTTGCATAACTTACTCAGAATTCTCTTGTGCATTGGTAACATTGTATATGAGTTATTTCTGGGGAAAAGCAAACGGGGATACTTGCCTAGATATGCTAATTTTCTATGCAAATATTTACATTGATTTAATTTTGAGACATGGAGGATTTTGATTTCAGTTTTTTATCTCCACTCATAATTTCAGAATTTTGGTTTAACCTTGAAAATAGCTTCACCAATGCAGCAACCAGAGATCTATCTCCTACTGATGAGTTCCAAAAAGAATGAAACAGGCTGTCTAGTGAGTGATTTCTGGTTTGCTGTAATAATCCTGTTAAAAGGATAGCTGTGTTAAAACCGTATTATTTTGAAGCAAAAAACTGAGAATTTGCATAACTTACCTAGAATTCTCTTGTGCATTGGTAACGTATATGAGTTATTTCTGGGGAAAAGCAAGTGGGATACTTGCCTAGATGTGCTAATTTCCTATGCAAATATTTACATTGATTTAAGTTTATAATTCAGATACGCTATAATCTAAAGGGTTATTCATCTGAAATATAGATTTGTTTTTAATTGTATAGCAAGACGCTGTAAATTCATAGCTGTAATTAACTTTTTTTTTTTTGGTAAATTCAATTAATCCATTCACGATGTCCTGCTCTCCCAGAGGTTTTTGTAACATTATTTTGGGCAATTTTTGTATCTTTAAGATATTACCACATATTGATTTTGAGGTTCTCAAAACTGTGAATGTGTCTGCAGAAATAGCATACCCATTCTTCTCAGCAAAAATGTTATAAAATAAATATACAGAGTTGAAAAATAGACCTTAAAGGGACATAATCATACTTTTGATGTTCAGAAATAGCATACAATTTTCAGATTTACTTCTATTATCAAATTTGCTTAATTTTCTTGGTATATTTTGTTGAAGGAAAGCAATGCTCTACTGGGGCCTAGCTGAACACATTGGGTGAGACGGTGACGAGCAAATTAGATAAGAGAAGTAAATTGGAAAATTGTTAAATAGGATTTCCTTCTTTAATATAAGGAGTCCACGGCTTCATTCCTTACTGTTGGGTAATACTGAACCAAAGGCTTAAATACCTCTCCCACTTCCCCTTTCCCGCAGTCATTCTTTGCCTTTCGTCACAGGAGGATGGCAGAGAAGTGTCAGAGGATTTCGGAGTTGTTCCTCAGGAGAGGTGTATCCTTTCGATATGGAACTGGAGTTTTAAGTAGTCTTGTCAGCCTCTCAGTGAGAGCATTGACGAAAGTTAGTCTGGAGATGCAGGGAGAGTCTTCCTGAGAACCCATCCAGACTGCCTACTAACCGCTCCTTAAGCAACTGGTGTTGACGAGTTTCACTGTCTGCTTCCTTCACTCAAGTCCATATCAGGAGCGATGCTACAAGACTGTCACACTTGAGAGGCTGTGTTTCTGTTCCACAGCACGGATTCTGGTAAGATTGTTTCAGTTTTTGTTGAAATTGCTGAAAACAGGGTCACAGTGTGACTCCTTTTTATCTTTATAGAATCATCGGTTAATATCTCCTGAGGGAGGTTATTGAACAGTGGTGATTAATCCAATGTGTTGCTTTGATTTTATTCTGCTTATGTGTGAGGTTTATTTTTTGGGCTCATAGACTGTTAGGTGGTAACGGAACATACATGTTTTTTACTTTCACTTTGAACGCTGCTCAACTTGTAGCTTGGTGCGCTTTTTCTCATAGCAGAGGCAGTCCTGCTTTGCGCACCACGTGACTGTGTGTGGTCACACTTTCGTTTTCTCTTTCCTGACCGAGCTAGCTGTCGGAGAGGTTGCTTCTTCTCTGGTTGCCTGGTTCTAGGGGGTGGTGAGTGTCCCAGTCATTGGGGGTATAAAGGTGCCGTTTAGTGTGAATTCAAAAGTTCATTTATTTGTATCCTTTTGGCGCAAGCTATGGAGGATCCCGATATGCTTGAGGGTACTCCCCTCTATTCCTAATATTAATACCTGTCTATATTGTGAGGAGGCCTTGGTGTGACCGCCTTCTCAACTATGTTCCATATGCATCAACAAAGTTATGTCTGAGAAGGTTAACCCCTTTAGTACTACTGAGCCGTCCACCTCTAAGGACTCGCCGTCCCGTGAGGTGTATACCCATCAGTCATCTCCACTGTCACATGCAGCTTCCCGTAGCACACCTGATCCTCCATCTGGGGGGAGCCTTTTACCATTGAACTTTACGGCGGTGTCTGAGGCTCTTAGTGCTTTACCTCGCACTGCTAAGCGCAGGCGAAAGGTTAAACATAGCTCTCCGGTCCAGGGGACATCCAGTGATTTTTCTTGATATGTCTTCCTTTCAAGTATTTCAAGATGGGTCACACTCTGAATCTTCAGAGTCTGCTACCTCTAGGCCTCCGGGTGCGGAGGAGCCTGCCTTTAGATATAAAATTGAACACTTACGTTTTCTTCTAAAGGAGGTTCTCTTGACATTAGAGGTTCCAGAGGCCAAGTTGTCTGATGAACCCTTGATCCCTAAATTAGACAGTGTACGAGGACAGGGTAGCGCTGCTAACTTTTCCTTTACCTGTAAAAATGGCGAACATTATTAAAAATGAGTGGGACAGAATTGGGTCTTTCTTTTGCCTTTAAAAAATTATTCCCAGTCTCGGGCTCTCAGCTGGCGTTCGGTCCCTAAGGTGGATGGTGCTATCTCCACGTTAGCTAAGCGTACCACTAGACCTCTTGAGGATAGAGCCAATGGATAAAAAGATGGAAACTTTTCTCAGAAAAATGTTTCAACATACAGGATATTTATTTCAACCGGCATTGGTTGTTGCCTCGGTTGCTGGAGCTGCCGCCTAATGGTGCGACTCTTTAGCGGACTTGGTGGAGAGTCCCCTTGATGTTATCCAAGAAAGAATAAAGGCTTTGAGAATTGCTATTTCTTTTATCTGTGATGCAAACATGCAGATTATTCGACAATGCTAAAATCTCTGGTTTCTCAGTACAGACACATTGGGCGCTCAGGCTTGAAGTCCTGGTCTGCGGACATGACTTCTAAGTCTAGACTACTTTCCCTCCCTTTTAATGGAAACCATTTTATTTGGTCCAGGCCTGGACTCCATTATCTCCACGGTTACGGGGGGCAAGGGTGCCTTCCTACCACAGGATAAAAAGAACAAATCTAAGGGACAAGTATCTAATTTTCGTTCTGAAAAGTCCCAACATCAGAAGTCCTCCTCTAAGTCTGAGCAAACCAAGAGCACTTAGAACCTGGATCAATCCTGGAATAAATCCAAGCAGAACAAGTCGGCATGAAGGGGTGGCCCCGATCCAGAACAGGATTGCGTAGGGGGCAGACTGTCGCTATTTGCAGACGCAGGGTCCGTGGGTCCTGAAGGTTATAGCTTAGGGATACAAGATTAGGTTTCAAATCTCATCCCTCCAAGGGCAGATTCCTTCAAAACCAAAAAAGAGGGAAGCCTTTCTGGGGTGCATGCGGGATCTGTCCTGCTTAGGGGTTATTGTCCCGGTTCCCATCGCAGAAAGGTTTGGGATACTACTCAAATCTGTGGTTCCAAAGAAGGAGGGTACTTTCCGCCCGATTCTGGACCTAAAGTGCTTAAACAAGTTTCTAAATCTCCTCTCGTTCAAGATGGATACAATTAGGTCCATTCTTCCTTTAGTTAAGGAAGGAAAGTTCATGACCACTATAGATCTGATGGATGCCTACCTTCATGTTCCAATCCACAGGGACCACTTCCGGTTCCTAAGGTTTGCGTTCCTGGATCAGCACTTCCAGTTCATTGCACTTATGTTTGATTTAGCTACTGCCCCAAGAATTTTTACAAAAGTTCTAGGGGCTCTCCTGGCCGTCGTCAGAACCCAAGGGATAGCAGTAGTTCTATACTTAGACGAAAGGATGGTGCTTGAACCAGAATGTCGTTCAGCGGACAACCATTTGGTATCTCTTCTGTCTCCTCTTTGATCACATGGATGGAAGATAAATTTGGAGAAGAGTTCTCTTATTCCAAGCACCAGGGTAGAATTCCTGGGTACTATAATAGACTCAATATCAATTATGATATTTCTAACCGACCAGAGACGGTGCAAGCAGGCTTCGGCATGTCTTGCCCTCCGGACCTCCTTAAGGCCATCTGTGGCTCAATGTATGGAGGTAAATGGTCTCATGGTGTCCAGCATGGACATAATTCTTTTGCCAGGTTCCGTCTCAGACCGTTACAGCTGTGCATGAAGAGACAGTGGAATTGCGATCATTCTGATCTGTCTCAACAGATTTCCCTGGACAGCCGGTCGAGAGAATCTGTCCAGATCATCTTTCCTGAGGGACATCCTTTCTATGACCATCCTGGGAGATTGTGACTATGGACGCTATCCTCTCAGGATGGTGAGCTGTTTGGGGTGCCAGGAAGGCACAGGGCCTGTGGTCTCTGGAGGAATGCTCCCTCCTGATCAACATTCTGGAACTTCGAGCAATCTACAATGCTCTTGGCCTCTTCTGGGCTTGTCTCGGTTTATCAGATTCCAGACAATATGACCTCTGTGGCTTACCTCAACCATCGGAGGGAACGAGAAGCTCCCTAGCAATGAGGGAAGTATCTCTGATCCTGGAATGGGCGGAGGCCCACAGCTGTTCACTGTCAGCGATCCACATTCCAGGATTTTCTCAGCAGACAATCCTTCCATCCAGGGGAATGGTCTCTCCATCCCGAAGAGTTTGCAGAGATATGTGGGGGACGCCCGAAGATCTCATGGCGTCTCGTCTCAATACCAAGCTACCCAGCTATGGGTCGAGGTCCAGGGATCCTCAGGCTGAGCTAATAGATGCATTAGCGGTGCCTTGGAAGTTCAGTCTAATTTACCGTTTTCCGCCGTTGCCACTTCTTCCTCGGGTAGTGACCCGCATCAAGCAGGAGCAGGCGTCAGTAATACTGATGGCTCCATCGTGGCCGCGAAGGACGTGGTTTGCAGATCTAGTGAGGGTGTCATCTTCTCCTCCATGGAAATTATATTGTCGCAGGGATCTGCTGGGTCTAGATTCACTGAGGCAGACTGCGTGGAGATTAAACGCTTAGTCCTTGCCAATAGAGGGTTTTCTGAGAGAGTTATTGATACTCATTCAAGCTCGTAAGCCGGTTACTCGTAGCATCTATTATAAGGTGTGGAGAACCTACTTATTCTGGTGTGAAGAGCGTGGATTTCCTTGGCATAAAGTTAAGGTTGCCCGGATTCTATCGTTTCTCCAGGATGGACTGGAGAAGGGTCTTTCGGCCAGTTCCCTGAGGGGACAGATTTCGGCCTTGTCTGTTTTACTGCACAAGAGGCTCTCTGAGCTTCTAAATTTTCAGCCCTTTGTTAAGGCTCTGATTAGGATCAGACCTGTGTTCAGATCTTTGGCTCCCCCTTTGGAGTCAAACGGACTCCGTTTGAGCCTGTGCATGAATTGACATTAAAGGGATTGTAAATTTTGATGCTAAAGTGCCCGGTTTTTAAAAATTCGATTAAAAACAGGGTCACTTTAATTCATCAAAATGTACATTTCACTTGTGTTGTAAAAAAAAAAAAAAACTTACCTTTTTAATCTTGACATCCGCTCCAGCTTCCTCCGCCCGTCGCAAAGCCTCTATCTGGGTGTAAAATGAGGAATCCGGCTTCCTTCAATCACGGCATTGAATCAGACACTGATTCCCCCAGGGGGGGGGAGCCGTGATTGGAGGATGACCTATCCATCATTTCTGACGTCAGAAATGGCTTGCGACGACCGGGGGAAGCTGGAGCTGCTGTCAAGATTAGAAGGTGAGTATTTAACATGAGTGAAATGTAAATTTTGATGAATTAAAGTGACCCTGTTTTTTTTTTTTGTTTTTTTAAAGTTTTCAAAAGAGCTTTATTGTATAAATCACAGGTTTACAGTATTCACAGCAGAATTTACATTACATTAATGAGTAACATATTGTGATACATCCCTGTCTATACATTAGTAATCCCTTTCTATTTTTCTTTATAATTTTAAACCGTTTTCTTTAACTTCTTAGCATCAAATAAAATGAACATCAATCTTTGAAAACCTTAATATTTATGTTTATGATATATACAATATATTTGGTGAAATCGTTGTCGTTACCACTGCCACAAGCTCAGCTGTTATCCGTATAGGAAACTATATACAGCAGATTAAAGAAGCTTAGCTAGAAAGTATAGAAAAGAGAGGGGGGGGGGGGGGGAGGAGGGACGAGAGAGAAAGGGGGGGAGAGGGAAGGAAAGCGCGGGGCTTTCTGTTTATATAGTGCCATTCCAGATTGCCTGGATCATCTCGTGTGTATCAAGCTTATTTATTTTAAGATAGTGATACCTCTCTAGGGAAATAAGGTCTGAAACCTCCCTTCTCCACTCTTCCACTGTGGGAACCGTTTGGGTTTTCCATCTTTTGGGTATGAGTTTCTTTGCCCCTGTAATCGTTATTAACAAGAGAGCCAGTTTGGCTGACTCTTTGATAGTGGGTAGAGAACAGAACAGTATGCTTTCTAGGGTATATGGTATAGGAACGTTTAATACTTTGGATATAATGGGGATGATGATGATTGCCCAGTAATTTCCTAGTTTGGGGCATGACCACCATATGTGCGACAACGAGCCCTCTCCCCCGCAACCTCTCCAACAAGAACTGCTCAAGGAAGGAAATATTCTGTGAAGCCTGACTGGTGTGAGATACCATCGGCTCAGGAGTTTAAAGTGTGTCTCCTGTATGTTGGCGGAGACCGATGAGCGCTTTGTAAGTTCAAAGGCCTTCGACCACACATCTACCCCTAAATCTTGGGATAACTCCTTATTCCAGGCTAGAGTGTAAGTGGGAAGTGATGTCTCAATATCAGTGGATATTATTTTATATAGTATGGATATAAGATGTCTCGGTAGTTTCGGGAGGATACAAAGAAGTTCAAAGGTTGTGGGTTCTCTACCCATATCTTTCCTGTTCTTGTGGTGTGAAATGTAATGAAGCAATCTGTTAACAAGAGGTGAAGATCTCCTTATGGGTCTCTGCTATTTGAGCTTGAGTTTTAAGTATATTATTTTCCTTAAGGAAATGCATAGAGCCTACTCTGAGACTATATGGATGTTTAATATGGTAACCCTGTTTCCAGTATAGGAGCTCTGGATTTTCAATAATCGGCGTGAGGGGAGAGTTTCTAGATGAAATGTGAGTGCTTGTTGCTAGTGTTTTATCCCATTCTGTTAGTGTTTCTGTAGTTATTAGGTATTTAGGAATATGCTTTGGCCTATGGGCAGAGGGGATCCATGCCATAGTGCCCACGTGTATCCAAGCTTTATCCTTGTTATGCGACCACTCCACAACCCTTTGTAGGAATATCGCTCTTCTATACGCAACTAAATTAGGTAACCCCAACCCCCCCCCCCCCTGCTCCTAGGTAAGTACATTGTCTTCTTCGGAACCCTGGGTCTAGTGTTTGCCCAAATGTAGCGTTCTATTATGATTTGCAACTGTTTTAAGTAACCCTCTTGTAGTGGTATTGGTAGAGCTTGGAGTAAGTAAAGGATTCTAGGGAGAATATTCATCTTGAAGACTCCTATCCTCCCTAACCAAGAGATAGAGACCTATCTAGCTGGAAGAATAAACCTAACAATTTTTAGTCTTTTAAGGGGGCATAGTTATATTTAAAAAGATCCTCCACGCACGGTGTGAGATGTATCCCTAGGTACTTAAGTTTTTGTTTGACTATAGGAATCGAATATTTTTCATGTAGGGTAGATATAAAGTGACCCTGTTTTTAATTGAACTTTTAAAAACCGGGAACTTAAAGGGACATTATACCCTCATTTTTTCTTTGCATAAATGTTTTGTAGATCTGTTTATATAACCCATAATTTTTTATTTAAATGTATAGTTTCTCTTATTAAGTGTGTTCAGTCCACGGGTCATCCATTACTTATGGGATATATTCTCCTCCCCAACAGGAAGTTGCAAGAGGATCACCCAAGCAGAGCTGCTATATAGCTCCTCCCCTCACATGTCATATCCAGTCATTCTCTTGCAACCCTCAACACAGAAGGAGGTCGCGGGAGGAGTTGGAGTTTTTACTTAATAATTCTTCAATCAAAAGTTTGTTATTTTAAATGGCACCGGAGTGTGCTGTTTTTTTCTATCTCAGGCAGTATTTGGAAGAAGAAACTGCCTGCGTTTTCTATGATCTTAGCAGGCGTAACTAAGATCTACTGGCTGTTCTCGACATTCTGAGGAGTGGGGTAACTTCAGAACATGGGAATAGCATGCGGGGTCCACTGCAAATGAGGTATGTGCAGTACAATATTTTCTGGGAATGGAATTGACTAAGAAAATACTGCTGTTACCCGTATGATGTAAGTACAGCCTTAAATGCAGTAGTAGTGACTGGTATCAGGCTGATAAATGTATGCACAGTAGAGTTATTTTCTAGGGACTAGAATTTGACTGTGAAAATGCTGTTAATACTGAAATAATGCTTAAGCCTTATCTGCAGTGGTAGCGACTGGTTGCAGGCTTAGTTATAACTTTGCATGACATTTAAAGAAGTTTATTTTCAAAACGTTTACTGGCATGTTATTCGTTTTGTGAGGTACTTTGGTGATGAATCCTTTGGGCATGAATTTTTTTCCACATGGCTAACGTATATTTCTGCATAGAAACCGTTATATCAGGTCTCCCACTGTTGTAAATGAGCGGGAGGGGCCTCTTTTTAGCGCCTTGTTGCGCAGTTAAAATTCTAGCACAGTCTTCCTGCTTCTTCCTCCTTGATCCAGGACGTCTCTAGAGAGCTCAGGGGTCTTCAAAATTCGTTTTTTGAGGGAGGTAATCAGTCACAGCAGACCTGTGACAGTGTGTTAGACTGTGATAAATACGTTTTATATTAATGTGATATCCGTTTTTTTTGGGTACTGAGGGGTTAATCATCCGGTTGCTAATGGGTGCAATCCTCTGCTAATTAATACATTTAAAGAATTGTTGACTATAACTGAATTATAGTACCCATTTTTGCTGAAGTTGTTTTCATTAACATAATAAAGAGTTTAACGACTTGTGTGGTTATTACTAGCCTGTTCAACATGTCTAACATTGAAGAAAGTCAGTGCTCTGTGTGTTTAGCAGCCATTGTGGAACCCCCTCTTACATTGTGTCCTTCTTGTACTGAAAGGGCCTTACACTGTAAAGAACATATTTTAGGTAATGAAAGTGTCTAAGGATGATTCTCAGTCTGAAGGGAATCAGGATATGCCATCCTATTCTCCACAAGTGTCACAACCTTTAACGCCCACTCAAGCGACGCCAAGTACCTGTAGTGCGTCTAATTCTTTTACTCTGCAAGATATGGCTGCAGTTATGTCAACTACCCTTACAGAGGTATTATCTAAACTGCCTGTTTTGCAGGGTAAACGCAGTAGGCCGGGTATTAATGTAAATACTGAATCCTCTGATGCTTTATTGTCCATTTCCGATGTGCCCTCTCAGTGCTATGATTTGGGGGTTACGGAATTGCTGTCTGAGGGAGAACTTTCAGAATCAGGAAATGTGTTGCCTCAGACAGATTCGGACGTCACGTCTTTTTTAAATTTAAACTTGAACACCTCCGTCTGTTGCTCAGGGAGGTTTTAGCGACACTGGATGAATGTGACCCTATTACAATTCCTCCAGAAAAACTGTGTAAGATGGACAAATGTTTTTCTGGTTCCTAAAAGAATTTCAGAAATTGTTAAAAAGGAATGGGATAGACCAGGTATACCGTTCTCTCCCCCTCCTAATTTTAAGAAAATGTTTTCCATATCTGACACCATTCGGGACTCTTGGCAAACGGTCCCTAAGGTGGAAGGAGCTATATCTACCCTAGCTAAGCGTACAACTATACCCATTGAGGACAGTTGTGCTTTCAAAGACCCTATGGATAAGAAATTAGAGGGTCTACTAAAGAAATTATTTATTAATCAGGGGTTTCTTTTACAACCTACGGCTTGCATTGTTCCAGTCACTACTGCAGCAGCATTTTGGTTTGAGGCTCTAGAAGAGTCTCTTAAGGTTGAGACCCCACTAGATGACATCTTAGATAAAATTAAGTGGTATCTGTAGCGAAGGATAGAAGGCGCCAAATAGGGTGATAACGCTACAAACAAATATATTTGCAAAGTAATAGAGAATATTACTCACAAGCCGAGCGGCACTGGATTGTGCCTTCACAAGCGGACCGGGACCTCAGCGTCGCCCGGGAGACCAACCAAGGCAAAATCCAATCGATGGTCAGGAACACGCTACCGACAGCCAATCAGGGCCCGAAGCGGCAACACATCTTCCTTTCGAAACCTACGGGTCTCTACACTCCCAGCTGGGAATAGATGATGCACCACAGGTGCCGGGAAATTACTCCAATTCCTCAATAGTATTGAAGGAAATGGAATGGTTTCTACGATTTTGGAAGCCGTCGACTACCATCTTTGCTCCCTGTGCGCACCTACATAGGAGGACGACACCCTGAACTGTTATTAGATAAAATTAAGGCTCTCAAGCTAGCTAATTCTTTTATTACTGACGCCGCTTTTCAAATTGCTAAATTATCGGCAAAGAATGCAGGATTTGCTATCCTTGCACGTAGAGCGTTGTGGCTCAAATCTTGGTCTGCTGATGTGTCATCAAAATCTAAGCTTTTAGCTATTCCTTTTAAAGGTAAGACCCTTTTTTGGCCTGAATTTTAGGAAATAATTTCTGACATTACAGGAGGTAAAGGCCATGCCCTACCTCAGGATAAGTCTGTTAAGATGAGGGGGTAAACAAAATAACATACGTTCCTTTCGGAACTTTAAAGGAGGAATATTGTTATATTGAGTAGGAGGGGCCTATTTTAGCGCTCTTTTGACGCAGCAAAAATTTAGGCTCTGTCTTCCTTAATTCATTCTGCTTGACACGGATAGTCTCCAGACAGCTTAAGGGACTTCAAAAGTCATTTTGAGGGAGGTAATCAGTCACAGCAGACCTGTGACAGTGGTTTTGACTGTATTTAATAAACGTTTTTTTTCATATAAAAACCGTTTGGTTTGTAGGGGGTTAATCATCTATTTGCAAGTGGGTGCAATGCTCTGCTAACTTAATACATTTACAGTAAAAATTTAATTGCCATAACTGATTTGGTTCATTATTTCAACTGTGACAGTTTTCTGTGCTTCTTAAAGGCACAGTGTCGTTTTTTCTTTATTGCTTGTAAAATTATTTACAGTGTTTTTCCAACTCTGCTAGTCTTATTGCTAGTCTGTTTAAACATGTCTGACACAGATGAACCTGTTTGTTCACTATGTTTAAAGGCCACTGTGGAGCCCCACAGAAATTTGTGTACCAAATGTATTGATTTCACTTTAAATAATAAAGGTCAGTCTTTATTTATAAAGGAGTTATCACCAGACAACGAGGGGGAAGTTATGCCGACTAACTCTCCTCACGTGTCAGTACCTTAGCCTCCCGCTCAGGAGGCGCGTGATATTGTGGCGCCAAGTGCATCAGGGACGGCCATACAAATCACATTACATGACATGGATAATATTATGAATAATACCCTAACAGAAGTATTATCTAAATTGCCAGAATTAAGAGGCAAGCGCGACCGCGCTGGTGTTTCGAAAGCCATGTCCGATACTGCGTCACAGTTTGCAGAACATGAGGACGGAGAGCTTCATTCTGTAGGTGACGGATCTGATCCAGGGAAACCGGATTCAGAGATCTCTAATTTTAAATTTAAGCTTGAGAACCTCCGTGTATTGCTAGGGGAGGTTTTAGCGGCTCTGAATGACTGTAACACAGTTGCAATTCCAGAGAAATTATGTAGGCTGGATAGATACTATGCAGTACCGGTGTGTACCGACGTTTTTCCTATTCCTAAAAGGCTTACAGAAATTATTAGCAAGGAGTGGGATAGACCTGGTGTGCCCTTTTCCCCTCCTCCTATATTTAGAAAAATGTTTCCAATAGACGCCACTACACGGGACTTATGGCAGACGGTCCCTAAGGTGGAGGGAGCAGTTTCTACTTTAGCTAAGCGTACCACTATCCCGGTGGAAGATAGTTGTGCTTTTTCGGATCCAATGGATAAAAAATTGGAGGGCTACCTTAAGAAAATGTTTGTTCAACAAGGTTTTATCTTACAGCCCCTTGCATGCATTGCACCTGTCACTGCTGCTGCGGCATTTTGGTTTGAGTCTCTAGAAGAGGCCATTCACTCAGCCCCATTGGATGAAATTATGGATAAGCTTAAAGCACTTAAGCTAGCAAATGATTTGTTTCTGATGCCATTGTACATTTAACTAAACTAACGGCTAAGAATTCCGGTTTTGCCATTCAAGCGCGCAGAGCGTTATGGCTTAAATCCTGGTCAGCTGATGTGACTTCTAAATCTAAATTACTTAACATTCCTTTCAAGGGGCAAACCTTATTCGGGCCCGGCTTGAAAGAAATTATCGCTGACATTACGGGGGGTAAGGGTCATACCCTTCCTCAGGACAAGGCCAAATCGAAGGCCAAACGGTCTAATTTTCGTGCCTTTCGAAACTTCAAGGCAGGAGCAACGTCAACTTTCTCCGCCCCAAAACAGGAAGGAACCGTTGCTCGCTACAGACAAGCCTGGAAGACTAACCAGGCCTGGAACAAGGGCAAGCAGGCCAGAAAACCTGCTACTGCCCCTAAGACAGCATGAAGGGAGGGCCCCCTATTCGGAAACGGATCTAGTGGGGGGCAGACTTTCTCTCTTCGCCCAGGCGTGGGCAAGAGATGTCCAGGATCCCTGGGCGTTGGAGATCATATCTCAGGGATATCTTCTGGACTTCAAGGCTTCTCCTCCTCTAGGGAGATTTCATCTTTCAAGGTTATCAGAAAACCAAATAAAGAAAGAGGCATTCCTATGTTGCGTACAAGACCTCCTAGTAATGGGAGTGATCCACCCAGTTCCGCGGACGGAACAAGGACAGGGATTTTACTCAAATCTATTCGTGGTTCCCAAGAAAGAAGGGTACCTTCAGGCCAATATTGGACCTAAAGATTTTAAACAAATTCCTAAGAGTTCCATCATTCAAAATGGAAACTATTCGCACTATTCTACCCATGATCCAAGAGGGTCAGTACATGACCACGGTGGATTTAAAAGATGCCTATCTTCACATACCGATTCACAAAGATCATCATCATCGGTTCCTAAGATTTGCCTTCCTAGACAGGCATTACCAGTTTGTAGCTCTTCCCTTCGGGTTGGCTACGGCCCCGAGAATCTTTATGCTGGGCTCTCTTTTGGCGGTTCTAAGACCGTGAGGCATAGCGGTGGCTCCGTATCTAGACGACATCCTGATACAGGCGCCAAGCTTTCAAATTGCCAAGTCTCATACAGAGATAGTTCTGGCATTTCTAAGGTCGCATGGGTGGAAGGTGAAAGTGGAAAAGAGTTCTCTATCACCACTCACAAGAGTCTCCTTCCTAGGGACTATGATAGATTCTGTAGAAATTAAAATTTACCTGACGGAGGCCAGGTTATCAAAACTCTTAAACGCTTGCCGGGTCCTTCATTCCATTCCACGCCCGTCAGTGGCTCAATGCATGGAAGTAATCGGCTTAATGGTAGCGGCAATGGACATAGTGCCATTTGCGCGCCTGCATCTCAGACAGCTGCAATTGTGCATGCTAAGTCAGTGGAATGGGGATTACTCAGATTTGTCCCCTCTACTAAATCTGGATCAAGAGACCAGAGATTCTCTTCTCTGGTGGTTATCTCGGGTCAACCTATCAAAGGGCATGACCTTTCGCAGGCCAGATTGGACGATTGTAACAGCAGATGCCAGCCTCCTAGGCTGGGACGCAGTCTGGAATTCCCTGAAGGCTCAGGGATCCTGGACTCAGGAGGAGAAACTCCTCCCAATAGATATCCTGGAGCTAAGGGCAATATTCAACGCTCTTCTAGCTTGGCCTCAGCTAGCTACACTGAGGTTCATCAGATTTCATTCGGACAACATCACGACTGTGGCTTACATCAACCATCAAGGGGGAACCAGGAGCTCCCTAGCGATGTTGGAAGTCTCAAAGATAACTCGCTGGGCAGAGTCTCATTCTTGCCACTTGTCAGCGATCCACATCCCAGGAGTGGAGAACTGGGAGGCGGACTTTCTAAGTCATCAGACTTTTCATCCGGAGGTATTTGCTCAACTGATTCTTCGTTGGGGCGAACCGGAACTGGATCTCATGGCTTCTCGCCAGAACGCCAAGCTTCCTTGTTACGGGTCCAGGGACCCGGGAGCGGTGCTGGTAGATGCACTAGCAGCCCCTTGGATTTTCAACATGGCTTATGTGTTCCCACCGTTTCCGTTGCTGCCTCGTCTGATTGCCAGGATCAAACAGGAGAGAGCATCGGTGATTCTGATAGCGCCTGCGTGGCCACGCAGGACCTGGTATGCAGACCTAGTGGACATGCCGTCCTGTCCACCATGGTCTCTGCCTCTGAGGCAGGACCTTCTACTTCAGGGTCCTTTCAACCATCCAAGCCTAATTTCTCTGAGGCTGACTGCATGGAGATTGAACGCTTGATTCTCTCAAAGCGTGGTTTCTCGGAGTCGGTTATTGATACATTGATACAGGCTCGGAAACCGGTTACCAGAAAAATTTACCATAAGATATGGCGTAAATATTTACATTGGTGTGAATCCAAGAGTTACTCATGGAGTAAGGTTAGGATTCCTACGATATTGTCTTTTCTACAAGAGGGTTTAGAAAAGGGTTTATCCGCTAGTTCGTTAAAGGGACAGATTTCTGCTCTGTCTATTCTTTTACACAAACGTCTGGCAGAGAATCCAGACGTTCAGGCTTTTTGTCAGGCTTTGGCTAGGATTAAGCCTGTGTTTAAAACTGTTGCTCCTCCGTGGAGCTTAAACTTGGTTCTTAAGGTTCTTCAGGGTGTTCCGTTTGAACCCCTTCATTCCATTGATATTAAGCTTTTATCTTGGAAAGTTCTGTTTTTGATGGCTATTTCCTCGGCTCGAAGAGTCTGTTATCTGCCTTACATTGCGATTCTCCTTATCTGATTTTTCATTCAGACAAGGTAGTTTTGCGTACTAAACCTGGATTTTTACCTAAGGTTGTTTCTAATAGGAATATCAATCAGGAGATTGTTGTTCCATCATTATGTCCTAATCCTTCTTCAAGGAAGGAACGACTTTTGCATAATCTGGACGTAGTCCGTGCCCTGAAATTCTATTTACAGGCAACTAAAGATTTTCGTCAAACTTCTTCTCTGTCTGTCGTTTATTCTGGACAGAGGAGAGGTCAAAAGGCTTCGGCCACCTCTCTCTCTTTTTGGCTTCGTAGCATAATACGTTTAGCCTATGAGACTGCTGGACAGCAGCCCCCTGAAAGAATTACAGCTCATTCCACTAGAGCTGTGGCTTCCACCTGGGCCTTTAAGAATGAGGCCTCTGAACAGATTTGCAAGGCTGCAACTTGGTCTTCACTTCATACCTTTTCAAAATATTACAAATTTGACACTTTTGCTTCTTCGGAGGCTGTTTTTGGGAGACAGGTTCTACAGGCAGTGGTTCCTTCTGTTTAAAGTTCCTGCCTTGTCCCTCCCATCATCCGTGTACTTTAGCTTTGGTATTGGTATCCCATAAGTAATGAATGACCCGTGGACTGAACACACTTAACAAGAGAAAACATAATTTATGCTTACCTGATAAATTTATTTCTCTTGTAGTGTGTTCAGTCCACGGCCCGCCCTGTCTTTTTTTTGAGGCATTTCTAAATTTTAATTAAAACTCCAGTCACCACTGCACCCTATAGTTTCTCCTTTCTCGTCTTGTTTCGGTCGAATGACTGGATATGACATGTGAGGGGTGGAGCTATATAGCAGCTCTGCTTGGGTGATCCTCTTGCAACTTCCTGTTGGGAAGGAGAATATATCCCATAAGTAATGGATGACCCGTGGACTGAACACACTACAAGAGAAATAAATTTATCAGGTAAGCATAAATTATGTTTTCTTCTGCGAGAAGAGTTTCTGAATTATCTGCTCTGCTGTTTCATTCAGATAAGGTTGTTTTACTTACTAAACCTGGTTTCCTTCCAAAAGTTGTTTCCAACAAGAATATTAACCAGGAAATAGTTGTGCCTTCTTTGTGCCCGAATCCAGTTTCAAAGAAGGAACAAATGTTACACAATTTAGATGTAGTCCGTGCTTTAAAGTTCTATTTAGAAGCAACAAAGGATTTCAGACAAACGTCTTCTCTGTTTGTCGTTTATTCTGGCAAGAGGAGAGGTCAAAAAGCTACTGCTACCTCTTTCCTTCTGGCTGAAAAGCATCATCCGATTGGCTTACGAGACTGCCGGACGGCAGTCTCCTGAACGAATCACAGCTCACTCTACTAGGGCTGTGGCTTCCTCATGGGCCTTCAAGAACGAGGCTTCTGTTGATCAGATATGTAAGGCAGCGACTTGGTCTTCTCTGCACACTTTTGCCAAATTCTACAAATTTGATATTTTTGCTTCTTCGGAGGCTATTTTTGGGAGAGAGGTTTTGCAAGCCGTGGTGCCTTCTGTTTAGGTAACCTGATTGGCTCCCTCCCTTCATCCGTGTCCTAAAGCTTTGGTATTGGTTCCCACAAGTTATGGATGACGCCGTGGACCGGACACACCAATGTTGGAGAAAACAGAATTTATGCTTACCTGATAAATTACTTTCTCCAACGGTGTGTCCGGTCCACGGCCCGCTCTGGTGTTTTAATCAGGTTTGATGAATTTATTTCTTTACCTACAGTCACCACGGCACCCTATAGTTTCTCCTTTTTTTCTCCTGTCCGTCGGTCGAATGACTGGGGGGGGGCGGAGCCTGGGAGGGACTATATGGACAGCTTTTGCTGTGCTCTATGCCATTTCCTGTTAGGGAGGAGAATATTCCCACAAGTTATGGATGACGCCGTGGACCGGACACACCGTTGGAGAAAGTAATTTATCAGGTAAGCATAAATTCTGTTTTCTATAATCGGTACCATTGGAGAATGAGTTAAGGAAATATGAGTGCTGGTGGCTAGTAGCCTATCTCACTCTTGCAGAGTTTCTAAAGTTATGTGGTATTTACAGTGGATATAAAAAGTCTACACACCCCTGTTAAAATGTCAGGTTTCTGTGATGTAAAAAATGAGACAAAGATAAATCATTTCAGAACTTTTTCCACCTTAAAGGGACAGTATACACTCATTTTCATATAACTGCATGTAATAGACACTACTATAAAGAATAAGATGCACAGATACTGATATAAAAATCCAGTATAAAATGGTTTAAAAATGTACTTAGAAGCTTTCAGTTTAGCTCTGTTGAAAAGGTAGCTGGAAAGCCCACTGCAAGTGGGAAATAAGACACTCCCCCCCTCCCCCTTCTTTTGCATATGAAAAGACCCTTTACACAAACAGGAGCAAGCTGGAGAAGGTAGCTGATGGTATTCAAATAAAACTTTGGGGCTTGGTTAGGAGTCTGAAAATCAGAGCAATGTTATTTAAAAATAAGCAAAAATATACATTTAAAAAAAAAAAAAAAAAAACTTTATGGGCTTTATAAATGGATCTACAAAACATTTATGCAAAGAAAAAATGAGTGTATAATGGCCCTTTTTAATGTAACTTATAAACTGTCCAACTCAATTGAAAAACAAACTAATCTTTTAGGTGGAGGGAAGGAACCCCCCCCCCCCCTAAAATGTGGTTGCATAAGTGTGCACACTCTCTTATAACTGGGGATGTAGCTGTGTTCAGAATTAAGCAATCCCATTCAAAATCATGTTAAATAGGAGTCAGCATACACCTGCCATCATTTAAAGTGCCTCTGATTAACCCCAAATAAAGTTCAGCTGCTCTAGTTGGTCTTTCCTGAAATTTTCTTAGTCGCATCCCACAGCAAAAGCCATGGTCCACAGAGAGCTTCCAAAGCATCAGAGGGATCTCATTGTTAAAAGGTATCAGTCAGGAGAAGGGTGCAAAAGAATTTCCCAGGCATTAGATATACCATGGAACCACAGTGAAGACAGTCATTATCAAGTGGAGAAAATATGGCACAACAGTGAC
>NC_069504.1:894652049-894695165 GCF_027579735.1 Bombina bombina
TGGGTACCTTCCTTCTGTATCTTTCTCTACATGTGTGATTTTTTTTTTTTTTTTTTTTCTCCAAAGGACAGAGTGATGAATTAATATCCCAACTCTGCATCTCTTGGAGGTGCCAGAGGCGAAAAAGGCTGTTGGATATTGCGTATTGTTTCACTTTGGCTCCTTACCTCTACGAAAGTGCGTTTCTTGAAAGAAAAGCACATGGCTGTGTAGACTAGGCTATTAGGTTCCCTGAAGGCTATAGATCTCTTACCTGGATCATTTAACCCTTTTGCATTAACAGTAGTGAAGGTGAGGCCATGTGAGCCAAATTTGCTAGGTTGATTCATTCTGTGAGAGAGGAGACACAACAATCAACAAAAAAAAGGGGGTGGGGAGCTCTGAGATTGAAAGAGTAAGGGTAAAGTGAGGGCGAGGAAAGATTTAAAGTAGAAGAAAGGGAATGGGCAAGGGGTAGGTTACGGGATATTTAGGCAAAGAACCCGGCACACAGTTATAAAAATTTAATAAACGAGTAAATTAATACTCTCAGCACACAATCAACTCAAACTGTTGAACTGAATAACTTTTACTAACAAACAAATTCAGTAGGGGTAGTAACCCTTAGACTAGTACATCATAAAGCTCTCGGAGACTATGAAATCAGTCTTAAGAGATGATTAAAAGTTGGCATGAGGGAAGGTTTCTAGGAGGGTAGGGGGGTGTAGGGAAAAGGGGAAGGGGTATATTGGGAGGAGAGCTGTATTGAGGTGTGGAAGTATATGATCGCTCATTTCACACTAACAAAGCACCCACAGTTATATCACTAACAGGTCTTGTAGTCTCACCAGGTGACTCCTATAAGTTTAGTCCTAAACCTAAGGATATGCTACCAACTCCTGGCAATTTAGTATATCGTAACCAGTGCAGTTTGTATTTTTAGTGTGAATTCTCCTAACGCATCAGACTACAATATTTTCCTTAAACCATGCTAACCCATATAAGCAACTTCTTTAACACATATCAATACAATGTGGAACACAATCATGAAGCTGCGTGGTTATTGAAGGGATGCTAAGCTGATAGTCCTATACTAGACATTCATTCCTACCAAATTAGTGTCAACAAGGTGAATGGGGCCTGTATACATGTATCTGCGTTGCTGCAGAGAGATTAGTAGTGTCTGCTTAGTAGTTAAGTACACAAATTGTTTTGTGTTTGTGTGCAAGTATCCCCTGAGAGAGAGTATACATTTGGTTTATGCTTTGTGAATGGTCTATTTTAGTAAACGTATTGATCCCAGCATACAGCAAACCCACAACAAATCCCAGAGACGTATGTATTACAAGCCATATCTGATAACATAATGTTCAGTACATTGCTTGAATATCAGCCTCAGCTGAGTAATCTATCAGCGTAAAAGGATACTGGGTTGTTGAGTCCAGAAAGCATGTCCTTTTGCAGTCATCTTAAAGTGTTTATTACACTTGATCACCTTTAAGTTGCAGAGTTTGTGGATTCAGTGATGCTTTCCTGCTGCTGCCGATTTTTCTCTATAGAGAGACTTGTGTAAAAAGCTTGTACATCAGATCCTGGTCTGTATATTGCGGTCTTGTTGCATGTGGCCACCAGCGACACTGGGAAGCCCCACCGGTATTGGACCTTGTAAGCTCTCAATTTTGCCGTGATGTGTGCCAATTCCCTTCTTTTTTGCAGGGTGATCGAGGATAGATCCGAAAAGATTTGTTCTCCCACATACTGCACTGGATGCTTGGTGCATGCCCATTTGAGGATTTCTTCTTTGTCCTTAAAGCTTAAAAAATGTCTCTGGGGGGTGCCTTTGGGGGTGGTCTCGCCCTGAGCGCCCTATGGGCTCGTTCCGGTGCTATTTCTGGGGAAGACAGAGTTCCCTTTAATGTGCGAAACAATCTCTGTAGGTAACCTATTGCTGGGGGGTGGATTGTCTCTGAAACACCTCTGATTCTTAAGTTATTTGACGGCCTCTGTTGTCTAGGTCCTCTATCTTATCAGACAGTGGTTGTATTGTGTCCGATTGTTGCTGGAGCTCTGTGTTCACCTGCAGGATTGATGCTGAATTTTCTGCTTGTTTCAACCTGGGTCACTCTGGTGTCTAGTGTGTTAATGTCTTGTCTGAGATCATTAAAGAGGTCACATATTTCTTTTACTGCGTTTCTGATGTCCTCCTTTGAGGATAGGTGCTGTAAATCTTCTTTAGTAATGAGATGTTGGGTATGTGTGTCGGTGACCTGCAGTGTCGCCGATGGCGCTTGTTGGCTGTTCATTTTGTCAGGTGAGGAAATGTTGGGATGCTCCACTTGTTTCAAGTATTTATTAAGTGTGCGCACTGGCGTGTTTTTGTCAGCTTTAGTCTGCCTTTTACACGGCATCCCTCAGCAACCCCTCCTATAATTAGGCAGCAGCGCAAATCTGAATGTTTTATTTCAGTGGTTTCTTCATACACTATAATAATCTGATAAACACAGATGCTGTTAAACCTCTGTTATTAGGCAATTCAACTGACCGTGTTCCGGTCCTGTAGGGGATATTCTACCACTGCAGCCACCTTAGTGCGGTTTTTCTATCAGATGTACCGGAAGGCCTTATACTTCCTTTTCCAGGTATAACACACTCATTCAAGTTTCCAGTCACAGGGATCTTTAGAGATGTGATAAGGCAGAGTTGCAAGTAGATTTTGGTTTATTATACCCTGCTGTCAGTTGTCAGCTTGTGCCTCACTATATATCAGTGTTTTATAGGCAGTTTATTATTTATATTAGGTCGTCGTCCCCAATTCAAGAGAACTGATGTATGAAAGTCCCCCTTATAAGCAGGCAATTTCCGGCACTTTGTTTAAGAAAAAAAAAATAGTTTACTCCTTGCTGAGATTTTATAAAAGTGGTAGAGTCTGTTATTCAACACCCCTAGATCTGGATCGCAAGGCAGGTCAGTCCCTTAGCTCTATTCCGGCTTAGTATCGGCAACCACTGAAGCCAGCTGCTAGCTGTCATTAAAGCCAGTTTAAGTAGTTTGGCGTAATCGGGCCATGCAGCGGTAGTCTGTGCCATTTTACACTGTCTTTTTATCAGTGCGTGGTGCAAGGTTCACCCGTGCTGGGTTTCGCACAGCCAAGGGGGTCCCTCCTAAGTCAGGATGCCTCTATCTCCGTCTGCTCCTGTATACTAATTCATCACTGGTCTCTCTGCGGCTATAAGCAAGGCAGTCACCTCTTATCAGCTGTTTCTCGACGAGGACCAAGCCTGCTATAATTACCCCATAAAGGGTTGGCAAAATGGGTTAGAAAAATGCCATAAATATCTATTGTACAGTCTTAGGGTTTTTTAGCTCTCTTAGAACACAGCCATCCGCCTGCGTGGCCAACCTCCGCGCCCCCCCCCCCCATCATATGCATTTTTATTAGCTTGTCATAACAAAACACTGATAATTCATGTGCTTCATATAGATAACATTGTGATCACTCTAATGGAGTTGTGCAGGACACAACACAGATAATAGGTATCAATCCGGTGGCGAACTGTAGATACTGGATCCAATTGGTGGGTGTAATGCCAGTTTAACTGCATCATATACCAAAACCAACACGCAATAAGATAAAAAACTGTGTTTATTGCAACAAACGGATACACAGCGACGCGTTTCTCAGTGACAGTTTCCTCAGGCAAATTAGCTAGATTAGATCTGGCCTGCAAGTATAGCACTTTAATGTGCTCCACCAAATGTGAGCGAATTTTCATTCATAATTGTTTAAACTTGTTTTACAAGACTGTACTACACTATGTGGCACCTTCTTTAATTTGTTTTATAGTACTCTTTCGAGTGAACAGCCATTCACAGAAGAGCAGCCAATCTGTTTTCCAGAACTTTGGATTTTGTTTTTTCAGAAACATTTTCTGGGAACATATGTGAATATTACCTGATATGACTTTTAGCACTTTAACTTTTATTCAGGTTTTTTTTTTTTTTTCTTCTATTTAATTTTCAGTGTGTGTAGTGTGTGTGTTATATAATTATTTTGCAGCCTTATTAGCACTTTGTGTGTATATATTACACAACACCCACTTATATAGGCACACTTTGGAGGTTGTTGTTGTTAGTTCTGTATTAATATATGGTTGCTGTGAAAAACTGGGGAATGGGTAATAAAGGGATTATCTAATTATTATTTTTTTTATATATTATCTATTATTTTTAAACAAACATTTTGGAGTAGACTTTTTTTTTTTTTTATGCTATCTTCCCCAGTTACTCAATGCATTTGTTTTGTATTTAAAAAAGGGACACAGTCAGTATTGCATACAGAAAACTATAGTTTGCTTTTTAAATGTTACCTTCTTAAGTAACAAAAATTCATTTCTGCAAAGGAGATTTTTCAGTTTTGTATTTATAATCCTTTAAATAACTTAGTGGTTGCCATTTACTGCTATGTGCTAATGTTACGTTTGCTTTACTTTTGGTGTTTTCCAGATTTTATGTGGCACATATAAAAATGAGGCTCAGGACGCGGAAGGGGTCTCCGCGCAGTAGTCACGGTCCGGCTGGCCGCACCGCACGCAACAAGAGGAGGCACTCTGAAGAGGAGGAGGAAGAAGAAAGTTCCCCATTAGAGGATAAATTACCCAGATCAGACACGGGTTTACTGTCCACTATCAAGAAGTTAATAAAAGGCAGTACCGCAAAGGTAAAGCATTTTATAATTAATGTTATTGCAACCAACTGTGTCTAGATGAAATTATTTACCATTGATCACATGAGAATTAGCTGTGGGAGTGGCTCCAGTGAGCAAATTGTGTAAGTGAATTGTGGGGGGAGGTTAATGTTATGTGCTCAGGAGACAGGTGGGTCAAATGTATGTTTAACGTTTCAAATTCCCTGTTGTGGTTTGTGTTGCGATTTAGCAGGCCTAGCGTGTTTGGGGAGGAGTTTAGTTGATTTATGTTTGACGATTACCTTTGATTGTTTTGGGTTCAGCTTGTACAGTTTTCCTACTAACCTATGAGTTTATGTGAGGGCTGCAGGAATCGGTAACTAGTTCTGATGCTGCCAGTCACTGTATAGATAATTGAAGGTCTAAACCTGTGTTGGGCGGTGAGCTGCTGGTGTGGCTAATATGGGGGGGGTGAGCCTTTCACTGGGGAAAGTGGTTACACTGAATTATTGGGATGGGGCTATTCTTTCTGCATGTTTAGGGTTTGGTGAGGTTGACTGAGTCGTCATACAATTGTATTCTCACTGTGTTGTATTCCTCAGGGTTCCCAGGCATACATTATTCTGTCTATGGTATCCTATCAGCTTTTGTATGCGGTGAGAGATAATGGATGCATTTGCATGGGGATGTACCAGTGCCCAATAAATACTTCCCTCTTATGTCTTTGTTTTCAGGAGGATCGAGAGAACCCCCCCAAAAAAAGTAGGATTGAGCGTGACCTTGATAATAACCTAATCACCTCAACGCCACATACTGGGGAAAAACCAAGCAAGCCAATCTCTCGGGTCCGGAGGAAAAGTCAAGTTAATGGAGGTATATTTTCACACACACACCTATACCTATCTCTTGAAATTTACAGTGGTCCACTAGCCCCAGATGACTTTAGATATATAGATATAATTTCTTTCATGTAATTGGCAAGAGTCCATGAGCTAGTGACATATGGGATATACAATCCTACCAGGAGGGGCGAAGTTTCCCAAACCTCAAAATGCCTATAAATACACCCTCACCACACCCACAATTCAGTTTTTATAAACTTTGCCTCCTATGGAGTTGGTGAAGTAAGTCTGTGCTAAGATTTCTAAGTTGATATGCGCATCTCAGCATTTTGAAGCCCATTTCCTCTGAGTACAGTGAATGTCAGAGGGATGTGAAGGGAGTATCACGTATTGAATGCAATGGTTTTCCTCACGGGGGATCTATTTCATAGGTTCTCTGTTATCGGTCGTAGAGATTCATCTCCTACCTCCCTTTTCAGATCGACGATGTACTCTCATATTCCATTACCTCTACTGATAACCGTTTCATTACAGGTTTGGCTATCTGCTATATGTGGATGGGTGTCTTTCGGTAAGTATATCTCGGCTATGGTTTGGCACTTTATGTATTTATATAAAGTTCTAAATATATGTATTGTACTTATATTTGCTATGATTCAGGTTTCAGTATATTTCCTTTTGCAGACTGTCGGTTTCATATCTGGGAAATGCTTTTTTATGAAAAATTTTCTAACCTGGGGTATAGTCTTTCTTTTACAAGATATGACGAGTCCACGGATTTCATCCTTATGGGATGTCGCCTCCTGGTCAGCAGGAGGAGGCAAAGAGCAGCAGAGCTGTATATATATAGCTCCTCCCTTCCCTCCCACCCCAGTCATTCTCTTTGCCTGTGTTAGTGATAGGAAGAGGTAAAGTGAGTTGTTAGTTTAGATTCTTCAATCAAGAGTTTATTATTTTTTAAGTAGTGCCTCTGAGTGCTACTTTGTTCTGGGGTGTAGCCTAGACCAGATCAGTCTCTTCCATAACAAAAGAGAAGCATTTGGTGGCTTTAGAGCGATGGGAACTTGTGGGACATAATTCTCACTGCGCCTCCCTTGTACTTGTTTGCTACCCCTACCAAGAAAACCTGAGGGATATTTACTCAGGATTTTCTTTTTCATTACAGGTCCATGTGAGGGAGAGGACCTCACACACCTGGAGACTGCCTTACTGTCCGGCAGGAGATGAGGTAAGTGCTAACTTTATTCTGGGGGTGAGAAAGAGTCTCAGAAGGAAGTTGGGCACTCTGTTTGATTCCTCATCAACTTTAAACTCCCTTACATATATAGATGGCCCCCTCAGAGCTTCAGGGGATACTGTGGGACATTTACCCGCAAGGTTTAGCTCTCTCTGCATTGCTAAAGAAGGAAGCCACACATTGAATGAGCCCTGTGTGTATAAAAAGCCTTCTCTGTAGAGCTAGCAAGAACAAGGCTCAGTGTGAGGCGATACATGAGACTGGGGTTTTTGTATATATCCTCCAGATTTAACGTTAAGCAGGACTCTGCTCTTGCATTTTTTTTCCTCCCGGTGGTTTAATTATAGCCGACCAGGAGTTCTCATATTGCTGGGCTAGAGTGGTTCAGTAGCATAAGGGCTTAGGTTATTTTCTCTCGGCGGTTTACTTATAGCCGACCGGGAGATCTATTATGGCCACAATTTATAAGCTATGCTTGTATGGCTTAGTGTTGGGGAATCTGCCTTTTTTATTGTTCCGATTCGACTGTTTGGTGCTTTTTATATTTCCTTGTAGGCCGTTTTTATTATATAAATGGCGACCAGGAGAGATACTGATAACGCCCACGTTGGGCGGAGTTGTGTTTGGCGCCTTTTTTAGTTGCGTACTTTATAGGTCTGAATGCACCAGACAGCTTTTGAAAGAGCTTATTCTGGAATGTTTACCCCGTTTTGTTAAAGCAATGGGAGCTTCATTCTACGGTGTGTAACAGTGCTTTGCTACTTGTCTCTTTCTTTTCATCCTAGTTTTTTCGGATGTTTCAGCCTGATACGCCCATGATGGGCGGAGCTAGGCTATGATACCGAAGGTTTTACGCGCCCCTTTTTTATGTCGTTCCAGGAACAACACTGATGGGCTATTAGTGAGGGAATTGCATAATGCTGGAATGCTTTCTTGCACTAGTAGCGTACAGTTTACACAATGTTTTCTGTGGCCTCAGTTTGTAATTGCACAGTTCAACTGCCCTACTCCATTGTTTTTCATTTTTACATAGTGATTAAACATATATGGGGTGTCTATACAACTTAAAGTGTTTGCCTTCATTTATTATGACTTGGAAGGAACGAAGTTGCATCTAAAGTGTTCTTTTTTCAATTAAAGTGACTACCGTTTTTTTTGTGGGGTCCCTTTTATTTGATGCACTTGGCTGTTTATGATATATTACAGCTTGGTACTTAACAGGGATCAAGTGTTCACATAAGATAATGACCTTTCTTCTCCCACATGCGGTACTCTGCGGTTCCTTGCAGCACAAGTCTGGGTTGCTTTAATGTCTTTAGCAATATATGTTTCCAGCAGGGTTTCCATAATGCTTGAATAATTTTGGTCACAGAAATGAGAGGTTTTCAATATTACACACTCTTGTTATTTCTGTGAGTTGCTGTAGAGGAAAAAGGTTATCCTTTTCAAATTTAAAGAGATAGTAACATATTTGCTTTTATATGCTCCTAATGTGAAATTAGGAGTCTGCTGTCTCCGGCCAATCCTTTCCACATTTTCTACCTATAGTGTCTGGAATTCTTGCTTACCCACAGGCAGTGCTCTGCGGTTCCTTGCTTAGACATTGTTTTGAGGTTCTTCACAATGTCTGGTTCTAGCAATATTATCTTAATATACCTATGGGTTTGCATGACCGTAATAGGATGCTCTTTTTATTTTAAAAGAGACAGTGCAATTTTTTGTGTGAAAATTTTCTTAACTGAATTGGAACTGTTTTTTATTAGGTCATCCTTTGTGACTATAGGATAGTATACAGACACATAAATGCATTTAGCCGGTCAGGTAGCTCGACACTTGCTATGACGCTAGGGCTTAACTCTGTAGCAACCCAAGGGTTGCAGGTTCGTTATCAGTGGTCCTGTGGCTTGCAGCTCAAGGGTTGCTAATAGCATCCAGGTGCTGGCTGACCATTTTATTAATATTGACAGCATGAGAATCTTTAAAAGGGTTCGGTCTTCACCCGCGGGACCTTATGGGCACAGCCTTGGTCTGCGGATGTGTCTTTGAATGCTAAGCTCCTTTCTATTCTTTACAAGGCTAAATCCTTGTTTAGTTCTGCTCTGAAGGAGGTCGTTTCTGATATCTCGGGCTACTTCCGTAGCATACTGGGCATTGACACTGCATATGAAGAGGGTACCCCGAGTTCAGTACCCTTTATCACGCAGGATAAGACAGTGGAAACTTCCTAAGCCTGCATGGAGGCCCAACCCTTCTTGGAAGCCTAGGCAAACCAAGAAGTCTGAAAGTGGGATTAGGTCAGCGTGACGGCATGCCTCCGATCCGAGGCCGGATCTGGAAGAGGGGGCAGACTATCCCTTTTTTGTTCAGGTTTGGATAAGAGACGTTCAGGATCCCTGGACACTAGAAATCGTGTCTCAAGGGTATCAGTTGGAGTTCAAAAATTCCTTCCCCAGAGGAAGGTTTTTTTCTTTCACGATTGTCTGTAGACCAGATAAAAAGAAAGGCGCTCTTACGTTGTGTAAAAGACCTCTCCTCCATGGGAGTGATTTGTCCCGTTCCAGAACAGGGGCAGGGGTTTTACTCCAATCTTTTTGGTTTTCCCAATAAAGAGGGAACGTTCCGACTCATTTTCGATCTCAAGAGTCTAAACAAGTTTCTAAGAGTTCCATCCTTCAAGATGGAGTCTATTCGGACAATTCTTCCATTGATCCAGGAGGGTCAATATATGACTACCGTGGATTTAAAGGATGCATATCTTCATATTCCTATCCACAGAGATCATCACAAGTTCCTGAGGTTTGCCTTTCTGGACAAACATTTTCCGTTCGTGGCTCTTCCTTTTGGGCTGGCCACGGCACCCAGAATTTTCAAGGTTCTAGGGTATCTGGCGGTTCTCAGGCCGCGGGGCATTGCAGTGGTGCCTTTTCTGGACAATATTCTGATCCCGGCATCGTCTTATCAGCTGACAAGGTCTAATAACGACCTTTTTCTATCCTTTCTAAGAACTCACAGGTGGAAGATGAATCTAGAAAAGAGTTCTTTAATTCCACAGACAAGGGTTCCTTTCCTGGGAACTCTAATCAACTTTCTATCCATGAAGATCTTTTTGACGGAAGTCAGAAATTTCAAGATTCTGAATACATGCCGGTCCCTTCAGTACAATCTTCAGCCGTCAGTGGCTCAGTGCATGGAGGCAATTGGATTGATGGTGGCAGCAATGGACATTATTCCGTTTGCTCGTTTTCATCTGAGCCCTCTACAACTGAGCATGCTCAGACAATGGAATGGAGATTATGCAAATTTGTCTTCTCGGATAGATCTGGATCAGGAGACAAGGGACTCTCTATTCTTTGGTGGTTGTCGCCGGATCATCTGTCTCAAGGGACATGCTTCCACAGACCCTCTTGGGTGATAGTGACAATGGATGCCAGCCTGATAGGATGGGGGGCAGTCTGGAACTCCCTGAAGGCTCAGGGTGTGTGGACTCGGTCGGAGTCTCTACTTCCCATCAATATTCTGGAGTTGAGAGCAATATTCAATGCACTTCAGGCTTGGCCTCAGTTTGCTTCGGCCAAATTCATCAGATTCCAGTCGGACAACATCACGACTGTAGCTTACATCATTCATCAGGGTGGAACAAGGAGTTCCTTATCGATGACCGGAGTAACCAAGATATTTCAGTGGGCGGAAACTCACTCATCTGTCGGCAATCTACATCCCAGGAGTGGACAACTGGGAGGCGGATTTTTTGAGCAGACGGACATTTCATCCAGGGGAATGGGAACTTCACCTGGAAGTCTTTGCCAATCTGGTTCTCAGATGGGGCAGGACGGAGCTGGATCTTATGGCGCCTTGTCAGAATGCCAAGCTACCGAGATACGGATCCATGTCCAGTGATCCTCAGGCCGAACTGATAGATGCCTTGGCAGTGCCTTGGTCGTTCAACCTAGCTTATGTGTTCCTCCTTTTGCTCTCCTTCCCTGGGTGATTGCTCGAGTCAATCAGTAGAGGGCTTCAGTGATTCTCATCGTTCCTGCGTTGCCTCGCAGGACTTGGTATGCCGATCTGGTGGACATGTCCTCTCTGCTCCCGTGGAAGCTTCCATTGAGGCAGGACCTTCTCATTCAGGGACCCTTCCATCTTCTGAATCTAACTTCTCTGCAGCTGACTGCTTGGAGACTGAACGCTTGATTTTATCTAAGCGAGAGTTCTCTGATTCAGTCATTGATACCTTGATCCAGGCACGTAAGCCTGTTACTAGAAAAATTGACCATAAGATATGGAGTAAATATCTTTATTGGTGTGAATCCAAGGGCTACTCATGGAGTAGGGTTAGGATTCCCAGGATTTTATCTTTTCTCCAAGAAGGATTAGAGAAAGGGTTGTCAGCAAGTTCCTTAAAGGGACAGATTTCTGCTTTGTCTCTTTTACTTCACGAGCGTCTGACAGATGTTCCGGATGTTCAATTCTTTTGTCAGGCTCCGACTAGAATCAGGCCTGTGTTTAGACCAATTGCTCCTACTAAGGGCTCCATGTACTAAGCAGTCAGCGAGCTACCCGCAACAAATCTCGCGTCAAAACTCGCAAACTGATATGTACAAAGCCGTCAATTATGTTAAAACTCGCATCTTTAAAATTGCGAGCGTACTTATCCGCCAAACCTCGCTACCGCTCCATTTTTCACTGTAATTAGACACATTTGACCACCAACTCGCCAAAAAACGAATGTACTAAAAAATCTATTTGTCCGCTCGCTACAATTTCCGCTCCCACCTCGCTATTTTTGCCTCGCCACCTTTTAGGTGGCGGGCAAGGTACAAAACAATAGGAAAGTCAATCTAGACGCCAGTCTAGACATATATAAAAGGCAGTAATATCAGCATTGTACTTACAGCATAACTGGCGTCTAATTTGTCTCTCATTTCCATGTACATAAATTGCGCCCAATTTGTCGACTGTAATTAAAGAGTAATCTATTTAAATTTGTATTGTTAGTTGTCAATCTTTATAATTATTTTTATATTAATATTTATATATTATCAGATCCAGATGAAGCCATATCCAAATTGTAAATAAATATTACAAAAATAACGCTCTGTTATCACTCTTCAAAAAATTTTGAACAATAATAAAGTTGTTTATATAAGTTGAACTTTTATAGGAGCAAAATATCCCGCGACTACTATGATGTTCGTGACACCTTGCATGTCACGTGTTAATAATTGGCCAGACAATTCAACTGAAAGTTAAGTACCGTCAGCTTAGTCGCGGCGAGCGAGGCGTCAAATTTATCAACAATCCGCAACTGCTCGCGGCGGGCTAGACTTGTCTATTTATTGGGGGAATATTAGTACATAGCGACAGCGGACACCATTTCGCCCGCGGCGAGTAACGGCGAGTTTATCCGCGTCTACAATGACGGATGAATTGACGGCTTAGTACATGGAGCCCTTGGAGTTTGAATTTACTTCTTAATGTTCTTCAAGGGATTCCGCTTGAACCTATGCATTTCATAGATATTAAGTTATTATCTTGGTAGGTTTCATTTTTTCATTCCGATAAGGTAGTGTTGCGTACCAAACCTGGTTTTATTCCTAAGGTTGTTTCCAACAAAAATATTAATCAGGAAATTGTCGTTCTTTCCTTGTGTCCTAACCCTTCTTCTAAGAAGGAGCAGATTTTACATAATTTGGACGTAGTCCGTGCCTTGAAGTTCTACTTGCAGGCGACTAAGGATTTTCATCAAACATCTTCTTTATTTGTTTTTTTTTTTCTGGGAAACCTAGGGGTCAGAAAGCTACGGCTACCTCTTTCTTTTTGGCTGAAGAGTATCATCCGTGTTGCATATGAGACTGCTGGTCAGCAGCCTCCAGAACGAATTACGGCTCATTCCACTAGGGCTATGGCTTCCTCATGGGCATTTAAAAATGATGTTTCTGTTGAACAGATTTGCAAGGCTGCAACTTGGTCGTCTCTTCACACTTTTTCCAAATTTTACAAATTTAATGCTTTTGCCTCGTCTGAAGCTGTTTTGGGGAGAAAGGTTCTTCAAGCAGTGGTGCCTTCCGTTTAGGTTCCTGTCTTGTCCCTCCCTTTCATCCGTGTCCTATAGCTTTGGTATTGTATCCCATAAGTAAGAATGAAATCAGTGGACTCGTCATATCTTGTAAAAGAAAAGGAAATTTATGCTTACCTGATAAATTTCTTTTACGATATGACGAGTCCACGGCCCACCCTGTCATTTTCTAAGACAGGTTTTTATTTTTTGTTAAACTTCAGTCACCTCTGCACATATGCTTTTCCTTTCTCTTCCTAACTTCGGTCGAATGACTGGAGTGGGAGCATTGCTGTTGTGCTCTGTGCCTCCTCCTGCTGACCAGGAGGCGATATCCCATAAGTAAGGATGAAATCCATGGACTCGTCATATGTCAGAGGGCTATTCTGTTTGCATTTTTTTCCATTCCTGAAACTGCCATATAAGGAAATTGATAATTTTGCTTTATATGTTGTTTTATTCTCTTACATTTGCAAGATGTCTCAATCTGATCCTGTCTCAGAAATCACTGTTGGAACCCTGCGGCCTGATAACAGTTCTACCAAAGCTAAGTGCGTTTGTTGTTAACTTGTGGAGGTTATACCTCCAGCTGTGGTTTTAATAGTTGTCATGATAAACTTTTACATGCAGAGAATGTATCCATCAGTAGTAGTTCATTACCTGTTGCTGTTCCCTTAACATCTAATCCATAAGATATACCTGTAAATTTAAAAGAATTTTTCTGATTCTATTCAGAAGGCTTTGTCTGCCACTCCGCCTTCTAATAACCGTAAAAGGTCTTTTTAAACTTCTCATAAGGTTGATGAAATTTCAAATGGCCGGCAACATACTGAACTATCCTTCTCTGATGAGGATCTATCTGATTCAGACGATCCTGCCTCAGATATTGACACTGACAAATCTTATTTAAAATGGAGTATATTCGTTCTTTGTTAAAAGAAGTGTTGATTACATTAGATATGGAGGAAACTAGTCCTCTTGATATTAAAACTAGTAAACGTTTAAATTCTCTTTATAAACCTCCTGTGGTTATTCCAGAGGTTTTTCCAGTTCCTGATGCTATTTCTGATATGATTTCTATAGAATGGAATAGGCCTGGTACTTTTATTCCTTCCTCAAGGTTTAAAAAATTGTATCCTTTGGCAGCAGTTAGATTGGAGTTTTGGGAAAAGATCCCCAAAGTTGATGGGGCTATTTCTACTCTTGCTAAATGTACTACTATTCCTACGGAAGATAGTACTTCTTTTAAAGATCCTTTAGATAGGAAACTTGAATCTTATCTAAGAAAAGCTTATTTATATTCAGGTCGTCTTCTTAGGCCTGCAATTTCTTTGGCTGATGTTGCAGCTGCTTCAACTTATTGGTTCATGATTTGTCTAGCATTGTTAAGTTAATTCATCATGCTAATAATTTCATTTGTGATGCAATTTTTGATATTATCAAAATTGATGTTAAATCTATGTTTTTAGCTAGAAGAGCTTTGCGGCTCAAATCTTGGAATGCTGATATGACTAAGTCCAGATTGCTATCTTTCTTTCCAAGGTAATAAATTATTTGGTTCTCAGTTGGATTCAATAATTTCAACTCACTGGGGGGAAGGGAGTTTTTTTGCCTCAGGATAAAAGACCTAAGGGTAAATCTAAAGCTTCTAACCATTTTCCTTCCTTTCGACAAAATAAGGAACAGAAACCCAATCCTTTCCCCAAGGGATCTGTTTTCAATTGAAAGCCTTCTTCAAATTGGAATAAATCCAAAGCATGTAAGAGATTAAAGCCAGCCCCCAAGTCCGCATGAAGGTGCGGCCCTTATACCAGCTCAGCTGGTAGGGGGCAGATTAAAATTTTTCAAAGATGTTTGGATCAATTTGGTCCAAAATCTTTGGATTCAAAGTAAGACTGCCTGTGAGAAGATTTTTTTTTCTCTCACGCATTCCAGCAAACCCAGTAAAGGCTCAGGCTTTCCTGAAGTGTGTTTCAGACCTGGAGTTATCAGGAGTAATCATGCCAGTTCCGTTTCAGGACCTGGGTCTGGGGTTTTATTCAAATCTATTCATTGTCCCAAAGAAAAAAAAAATTCAGACCAGTTTTGGATCTAAAGATTTTGAATAGATGATATGTAAGAGTACCAACTTTCAAAATGGTGACTATAAGGACTATTCTGCCTTTTTGTTCAGCAAGGATGAATTCTGATGCATCCAGATCACTATCAGTTCCTGAGAGTCTCTTTTCAAGACAAGCATTACCAATGTGTTGCTCTTCCTTTTGGCCTAACGACTGGTCCAAGAATCTCTTCAAAGGTTCTCGGTGCCCTACTCTCTGTAATCAGAGAGCGGGGTATTGCAGTGTTTCCTTATTTGGACGATATCTTGGTACTTGCTCAGTCTATACGTTTTGCAGAATCTCACACAAATCAACTAGTGTTGTTTCTTCGAAGACATGGTTGGAGGATCAATTTAACAAAAAGTTCTTTGATTCCTCAGACAAGGGTAACATTTTTAAGTTTCCAGATAGATTCAGTGTCCATGACTTTGTAACAGACAAGAGACTTTTTGAAATTGGTTGCAACCTGTCGGAACCTTCAGTCTGTCATTCCCTTCAGTAGCTATGTGCATGGAAGTTTTAGGTCTCATGACTACAGCATCGGACGTGACCCCCTTTGCTCATTTTAATATGAGACCTCTCCAGCTTTGTATGCTGAACCAATGGTGCAGGGATTATACAAGGATATCACAATTAATATCCTTAAATCCCAAGGTTCGACTTTCTCTGACTTGGTGATTAGATCACCATCGTATAATTCTAGGGGTCTCTTTCTCTTGTTAAGTGTATCCAGTCCACGGATCATCCATTACTTATGGGATATTAACTCCTCCCCAACAGGAAGTGCAAGAGGATTCACCCAGCAGAGCTGCTATATAGCTCCTCCCCTAACTGCCATTACCAGTCATTCTCTTGCACCCAACGAATAGATAGGATGTGTGAGAGGACTGTGGTGATTATACTTAGTTTCATACCTTCAATCAAAAGTTTGTTATTTTATAATAGCACCGGAGTGTGTTATTCCTTCTCTGGTAGAATTTGAAGAAGAATCTACCTGAGTTTTTCTATGATTTTAGCCGGATTAGTTAAGATCATATTGCTGTTTCTCGGCCATCTGAGGAGAGGTAAACTTCAGATCAGGGGACAGCGGGCAGATTAATCTGCAAAGAGGTATGTAGCAGCTTATTATTTTCTGACAATGGAATTGATGAGAAAATTCTGCCATACCAATATAATGTAAACTCAGCCTTAAATGCAGTAGCAGCAACTGGTATCAGGCTGTCATGTATGTATATTTTACACTTCAGTATTCTGGGGAATGGCACTTCACTGGAATTATACTGTATGCATAAAACTTTAGCCTAATTTGCAGGGACTAGCAACAGGCTTTTTAATAACACTCAATTTATTAATGTTAAACGTTTTTTGCTGGCATGTAAAATCGTTTAATTTTCTGAGGTACTGGGTGAAAAAATGTTTTAGGCACTATTTTTTTCCACTTGGCAGTTGTTTTATTTAATTTATGACAGTTTACTGATCTCTCTCACTGTTATGTGTGAGGGGGAGGGGCCTTTTTTTGGCGCTTTTGCTACGCATCAAAAAATTCAGTCAGAAGTTTATTGTCTTCCCTGCATGATCCGGTTCATCTCTACAGAACTCAGGGGTCTTCAAAACTTGTTTTGAGGGAGGTAATCACTCACAGCAGAGCTGTGAGATTGTAGTTGACTGTGATAAAAAAACGTTTATTTCTGTATTTTTTTTCTGCTATCAGGGTTAGTTATCCTTTGCTAATGGGAGCAATCCTTTGCTAAAATTGTGTTTTTTACAAAGATTTGATTCTATAACTTTTCAGTTTATTAATTTTCAACTGTCATAACTTTTTCTGTGCTTCTTATAGGAACAGTACGTTTTCATATTATAGTAAATTACTTGAAAAGTATTTCCAAGTTGCTAGTTTATTTGCTAGTGTGTTAAACATGTCTGATTCAGAGGAAGATATCTGTGCTATATGTGCTAAAGCCAAAGTGGAGCCCAATAGAAATTTATGTACTAACTGTATTGATGCTACTTTAAATAAGTCAATCTGTACAAATTGAACATATTTCACCAAACAACGAGGGGAGAGTTATGCCGACTAACTCGCCTCACGTGTCAGTACCTGCATCTCCTGCTCGGGAGGTGCGTGATATTGTAGCGCCGAGTACATCTGGGCGGCCATTACAAATCACATTACAGGATATGGCTACTGTTATGACTGAAGTTTTGGCTAAATTACCAGAACTAAGAGGTAAGCGTGATCACTCTGGGGTGAGAACAGAGTGCGCTGATAATATTAGGGCCATGTCAGACACTGCGTCACAATTTGCAGAACATGAGGACGGAGAGCTTCATTCTGCGGGTGACGGTTCTGATCCAAACAAACTGGATTCAGATATTTCAAATTTTAAATTTAAGCTGGAAAACCTCCGTGTATTACTAGGGGAGGTGTTAGCGGCTCTGAATGATTGTAACACAGTTGCAATACCAGAGAAAATGTGTAGGTTGGATAAATATTTTGCGGTACCGGCGAGTACTGACGTTTTTCCTATACCTAAGAGACTTACTGAAATTGTTACTAAGGAGTGGGATAGACCCGGTGTGCCGTTCTCACCCCCTCCGATATTTAGAAAGATGTTTCCAATAGACGCCACCACACGGGACTTATGGCAAACAGTCCCTAAGGTGGAGGGAGCAGTTTCTACTTTAGCTAAGCGTACCACTATCCCGGTGGAGGATAGCTGTGCCTTTTCAGATCCAATGGATAAAAAGTTAGAGGGTTACCTTAAGAAAATGTTTGTTCAACAAGGTTTTATATTGCAACCTCTTGCATGCATTGCGCCTGTCACGGCTGCAGCAGCATTTTGGTTTGAGTCTCTGGAAGAGACACTTGAATCAGCTCCATTTGATGAGATTACACACAAGCTTAAAGCCCTTAAGTTAGCTAACTCATTTATTTCAGATGCCGTAGTACATTTAACTAAACTTACGGCTAAGAATTCCGGATTCGCCATTCAGGCACGCAGAGCACTGTGGCTAAAATCCTGGTCAGCTGACGTTACTTCTAAATCTAAATTGCTTAATATACCTTTCAAAGGGCAGACCTTATTCGGGCCCGGGTTGAAAGAAATTATCGCTGACATTACAGGAGGTAAAGGCCATGCCCTGCCTCAAGACAGAGCCAAACCTAAGGCTAGACAGTCTAATTTTCGTTCCTTTCGTAATTTCAAAGCAGGAGCAGCATCAACTTCCTCTGCACCAAAACAGGAAGGAGCTGTTGCTCGCTACAGACAAGGCTGGAGACCTAACCAGTCCTGGAACAAGGGCAAGCAGGCCAGGAAACCTGCTGCTGCCCCTAAGACAGCATGAATCGAGGGCCCCCGATCCGGGAACGGATCTAGTGGGGGGCAGACTTTCTCTCTTCGCCCAGGCTTGGGCAAGAGATGTCCAGGATCCCTGGGCGTTAGAGATCATATCTCAGGGATACCTTCTAGACTTCAAATTCTCTCCCCCAAGAGGGAGATTTCATCTGTCAAGGTTGTCAACAAACCAAATAAAGAAAGAGGCGTTTCTACGCTGCGTACAAGATCTTTTATTAATGGGAGTGATCCATCCGGTTCCGCGGTCGGAACAAGGACAAGGGTTTTACTCAAATCTGTTTGTGGTTCCCAAAAAAGAGGGAACTTTCAGGCCAATCTTGGATTTAAAGATCCTAAACAAATTCCTAAGAGTTCCATCGTTCAAAATGGAAACTATTCGGACAATTTTACCCATGATCCAAAAGGGTCAGTACATGACCACAGTGGATTTAAAGGATGCTTACCTTCACATACCGATTCACAAAGATCATTACTGGTATCTAAGGTTTGCCTTTCTAGACAGGCATTACCAGTTTGTAGCTCTTCCATTCGGATTGGCTACGGCTCCGAGAATCTTCACAAAGGTTCTGGGTGCTCTTCTGGCGGTACTAAGACCGCGAGGAATTGCGGTAGCTCCGTACCTAGACGACATTCTGATACAAGCTTCAAGCTTTCAAACTGCCAAGTCTCATACAGAGTTAGTACTGGCATTTCTAAGGTCGCATGGATGGAAGGTGAACGAAAAGAAGAGTTCTCTCTTTCCACTCACAAGAGTTCCCTTCTTGGGGACTCTTATAGATTCTGTAGAAATGAAGATTTACCTGACAGAAGACAGGTTAACAAAGCTTCAAAATGCATGCCGTGTCCTTCATTCCATTCAACACCCGTCAGTAGCTCAATGCATGGAGGTGATCGGCTTAATGGTAGCAGCAATGGACATAGTACCCTTTGCACGCCTACATCTCAGACCGCTGCAATTGTGCATGCTAAGTCAGTGGAATGGGGATTACTCAGACTTGTCCCCTACTCTGAATCTGGATCAAGAGACCAGAAATTCTCTTCTATGGTGGCTTTCTCGGCCACATCTGTCCAGGGGGATGCCATTCAGCATGCCGGACTGGACAATTGTAACAACAGACGCCAGCCTACTAGGTTGGGGCGCTGTCTGGAATTCTCTGAAGGCTCAGGGACAATGGAATCAGGAGGAGAGTCTCCTACCAATAAACATTCTGGAATTGAGAGCAGTTCTCAATGCCCTTCTGGCTTGGCCCCAGTTAACAACTCGGGGGTTCATCAGGTTTCAGTCGGACAACATCACGACTGTAGCTTACATCAACCATCGGGGAGGGACAAGAAGCTCCCTAGCAATGATGGAAGTATCAAAGATAATTCGCTGGGCAGAGTCTCACTCTTGCCACCTGTCAGCAATCCACATCCCGGGAGTGGAGAACTGGGAGGCGGATTTCTTAAGTCGTCAGACTTTTCATCCGGGGGAGTGGGAACTTCATCCGGAGGTCTTTGCCCAAATACTTCGACGTTGGGGCAAACCAGAGATAGATCTCATGGCGTCTCGACAGAACGCCAAGCTTCCTCGTTACGGGTCCAGATCCAGGGATCCGGGAGCGGTTCTGATAGATGCTTTGACAGCACCTTGGACCTTCGGGGTGGCTTATGTGTTTCCACCCTTCCCGATGCTTCCTCGATTGATTGCCAGAATCAAACAGGAGAGAGCATCAGTGATTCTAATAGCGCCTGCATGGCCACACAGGACTTGGTATGCAGATCTAGTGGACATGTCATCCTGTCCACCTTGGTCGCTACCTCTGAAACAGGACCTTCTGATCCAGGGTCCCTTCAAACATCAAAATCTAATTTCTCTGAAGCTGACTGCTTGGAAATTGAACGCTTGATTTTATCAAAACGTGGTTTTTCTGAGTCAGTTATTGATACCTTAATACAGGCTAGGAAGCCTGTTACCAGAAAGATTTACCATAAGATATGGCGCAAATACTTATATTGGTGCGAATCCAAGAGTTACTCATGGAGTAAGGTTAGGATTCCGAGGATATTGTCTTTTCTACAAGAAGGTTTAGAAAAGGGTTTATCCGCTAGTTCCTTAAAGGGACAGATTTCAGCTCTGTCCATTCTTTTACACAAACGTCTGTCAGAAGTTCCGGACGTTCAAGCTTTTTGTCAGGCTTTAGCTAGGATCAAGCCTGTGTTTAAAACTGTTGCTCCACCATGGAGTTTGAACTTAGTTCTTAATGTTTTACAGGGGGTTCCGTTTGAACCCCTTCATTCCATTGATATCAAGTTGTTATCTTGGAAAGTTCTGTTTTTAATGGCGATTTCCTCGGCTCGAAGAGTCTGAGTTATCTGCCTTACATTGTGATTCTCCTTATCTGATTTTTCATTCAGACAAGGTAGTTCTGCGTACTAAACCTGGGTTCCTACCTAAGGTGGTCACTAACAGGAATATCAATCAAGAGATTGTGGTTCCATCTTTGTGTCCTAATCCTTCTTCGAAAAAGGAACGTCTGCTACACAATCTAGATGTAGTCCGTGCCCTGAAATTTTATCTACAGGCAACTAAGGATTTTCGACAAACGTCTTCCCTGTTTGTCGTTTATTCTGGTCAGAGGAGAGGTCAAAAAGCTTTGGCTACCTCTCTCTCCTTTTGGCTTCGTAGCATAATACGGTTAGCCTATGAGACTGCTGGACAGCAGCCTCCTGAAAGAATTACAGCACATTCTACTAGAGCTGTGGCTTCCACTTGGGCCTTTAAGAATGAGGCTTCTGTTGAACAGATTTGCAAGGCTGCAACTTGGTCTTCTCTTCATACTTTTTCCAAATTTTACAAATTTGACACTTTTTTGCTTCTTCGGAGGCTGTTTTTGGGAGGTTCTTCAGGCAGTGGTTCCTTCCGTATAAAGAGCCTGCCTGTCCCTCCCGTCATCCGTCTACTTTAGCTTTGGTATTGGTATCCCATAAGTAATGGATGATCCGTGGACTGGATACACTTAACAAGAGAAAACATAATTTATGCTTACCTGATAAATTTATTTCTCTTGTAGTGTATCCAGTCCACGGCCCGCCCTGTCACTTTAAGGCAGGTAATTTTTCCATTAAACTACAGTCACCACTGCACCCTATGGTTTTCCTTTCTCTGCATGTTTTCGGTCGAATGACTGGTAATGGCAGTTAGGGGAGGAGCTATATAGCAGCTCTGCTGGGTGAATCCTCTTGCACTTCCTGTTGGGGAGGAGTTAATATCCCATAAGTAATGGATGATCCGTGGACTGGATACACTACAAGAGAAATAAATTTATCAGGTAAGCATAAATTATGTTTTCGTTCGTCCAACCTGCTCTGTGATAACAACAGATGTGAGTCTTTCAGGTTGGGGAGCTTTTTGGGGATCTCTGACAGCACAAGGGGTTTGGAAATCTCAAGATGTGAGATTACCAATCAATATTTTGGAACTCCGTGCGATTCTCAGGGCTCTTCAGTTTTAAAAAGAGAACCGTTCATTTGTTTTCAGACAGACTATCACAACTGTGGCATATGTCAATCATCAGGGTGGGACTCACAGTCTCCAAGCTACGAAATAAGTATCTTGGATATTTGTTTGGGCGGAATCCAGCTCCTGTCTAATTTCTGAGGTTCATATCCCAGGTTTAGACAGGTTTATTCCAGAAATAGATCTGATGGGATCTCATCTAAACAAGAAACTTCACAGATACCTGTCCAGGGATCCTCAGGCGGAAGCAGTGGATGCATTGACACTTCCTTGGTGTTATTAACCTACTTATATTTTCCCGCCTCTAGTTCTCCTTCCAAGATCTCCAAAATCATCATGGAGCAATCGTTTGTGCTGCTGGTGGCTCCAGCATGGCTTCACAGGTTTTGGTATGCGGATCTTGTTCTGATGTCCAGGTACCAACCTTGGCCACTTCCGTTAAGGCCAGACCTATCTCAAGGTCCGTTTTTTCCATGAGGATCTCAAATCATTCAATTTGAAGGTATGGAAATTGAACGCTTAGTGCTTAGTCATAGAGGTTTCTCTGACTCTGTGATTAATACTATGTTGCAGGCTCATAAATCTGTTTCTAGAAAGATTTATTATGGAGTTTGGAAGACTTTCATTTGATGGTGTTCTTCTCATAAATTCTCTTGACATTCTTTTAGAATTCCTAGAATTTTACAGTTTCTTCAGGATGGTTTGGATAAAGGTTTGTCTGCAAGTTCCTTGAAAGGACAAATCTCTGCTCTTTCTTTTTTATTTCACAGAAAGATTGCTAAACTTCCTGATATTCATTGTTTTGTGCAGGCTTTGGTTCGTATCAAGCCTGTCATTAAATCAATCTCTCCTCCTTGGAGTCTTAATTTGGTTTTGAAGGCTTTACAGGCTCCTCTGAGCCTATGAATTCTTTGGACATTAAACTACTTTCTTAGAAAGTGTTGTTCCTTTTGACCATCTCTTCTGCTAGAAGAGTTTCTGAATTATCCACTCTCTTGTGAATCTCCTTTTCTGATTTTTCATCAGAATAAAGCAGTTTTGCGGACTTCATTTAAATTCTTACCTAAGGTTGTAAATTCTAACAACATTAATAGAGAAATTGTTGTTCCTCCCTTGTGTCCTAATCCTAAGAATTCTTTGTAGAGATCTTTACATTCTTTCGATGTGGTGAGAGCTTTGAAATATTATGTTGAAGCTACTAAAGATTTCAGGAAGATTTCTAGTCTATTTGTTATCTTTTCTGGTTCTAAGAAAGGTCAGAAGGCTTCTGCTGTTTACTTGGCTTTGTGGTTAAAGCTTTTGATTCATCAAGCTTATTTGGAGTCAGGTCAGGCCCCGCCTCAGAGAATCACAGCTCATTCTACTAGATCAGTCTCCACTTCATGGGCTTTTAGAAATGAAGCTTCAGTTGATCAGATTTGCAAAGCAGCAATTTGGTGGTCTTTGCATACATTTACTAAATTCTACCGTTTTGATGCATTTGCTTCCTCGGAAGCAGTTTTTGGTAGAAAATTTCTTCAGGCAGCTGTTTCAGTTTGATTTTTCTGCTTTTGATTTTGTTTTTTCCTCACATTTATGAGAATTTACTTATATTTTGGGTTGTGGATTAATTTTTTCAGCCGAAAATGGCTGTTTCTCTTGTAAGGTGTATCCAGTCCACGGATCATCCATTACTTGTGGGATATTCTTCTTCCCAACAGGAAGTTGCAAGAGGACACCCACAGCAGTGCTGCTATATAGCTCCTCCCCTAACTGCCATATCCAGTCATTCTCTTGCAACTCTCAACAAAGATGGAGGTAGTAAGAGGAGAGTGGTAAAATATAGTTAGTTTTTTCTTCAATCAAAAGTTTATTTTCAAATAGTACCGGAGTTGTACTATTTTATCTCAGGCAGTATTTAGAAGAAGAATCTGCCTGCGTTTTCTATGATCTTAGCAGCTTGTAACTAAGATCCACTGCTGTTCTCACATATGTCTGAGGAGTGAGGTAACTTCAGAGGGAGAATGGCGTGCAGGTTATCCTGCTATGAGGTATGTGCAGTTTTAAGGGACTAGAAAATGCTGCCGATACCGGATTAATGTAAGTTAAGCCTAAATACAGTGATTTAATAGCGACTTGTATCAGGCTTACAATCAGAGATATATACTCTTATAAAATGGCAATATAAAACGTTTGCTGGCATGTTTAATCGTTTTTATATAAGCTTTGGTGATAAAACTTATTGGGGCCTAGTTTTTTCCACATGGCTGGCTTGATTTTTGCCTAGAAACAGTTTGCTGAGGCTTTCCACTGTTGTAGTATGAGTGGGAGGGGCCTATTTTAGCGCTTTTTTTGCGCAGTTAAAATTACAGACAGAGACATTCGGCTTCCCTCAGCAGTCCCCTGCATGCTATAGGACATCTCTGAAGGGCTCTAAAGGCTTCAAAAGTAGTTTGAGGACGGTAGGGCCACAGTAGAGCTGTGGCAGTTGTTGTGACTGTTTAAATAACGTTTATTTCTCCTGTTAAGTGTAGTCAGTCCACGGGTCATCCATTACTTATGGGATTATATCTCCTCCCTAACAGGAAGTGCAAGAGGATCACCCAAGCAGAGCTGCTATATAGCTCCTCCCCTCTACGTCATACCCAGTCATTCTCTTGCACCTAACTAATAGATAGGACGTGTGAGAGGACTGTGGTTGTTAAACTTAGTTTTTATTTCTTCAATCAAAAGTTTGTTATTTTAAACAGCACCGGAGTGTGTTGTTTTTTCTCAGGCAGCATTAGAAGAAGAATCTACCCGAGTTTGTGTATGATCTTAGCGGTCGTAACTAAGATCCATTTGCTGTTCTCGGCCATTCTGAGGAGTGAGGTAACTTCAGAACAGGGGACAGCGGGCAGGGTTCACCTGCAAGGAGGTATGTTGTAGTATATTATTTTCTAAGGAATGGAATTGACTGAGAAAATACTGCTAATACCGATGTAATGTAAGTGCAGCCTTAAATGCAGTAGTAGCGACTGGTATCAGGCTGATATGTATGTATGTTTACACTGAGGTATTTCTAGGGAATGGAACTTCACTAAGAAAATACTGTATACATTTAACTTATATTTGAGCCTCCACTGCAGTGAAAGCGACTAGCAGCAGGCTTATTAATAACATTTCATAATTTTATTTTTAAACGTTTACTGGCATGTTAATCGTTTTTCTCTGAGGTACTTGGTGATAAAACTTTATGGGCATTATTTTTCCACATGGCTGTCGTTTGTTTATGAATAAAATCAGTTTACTGAGCTTCCCCACTGTTGTATTATGAGTGGGAGGGGCCTATTTTGGCGCTTTATTGCGCAGTAAAAATTCAGTCACAGTCTTCCTATTTCTTCCTCCATGATCCAGGACGTCTCTACAGAGCCCAGGGGTCTCCAAAACTAGTTTTGAGGGAGGTAATCACTCACAGCAGACCTGTGAGACTGTGTTTTGACTGTGATAAAAACGCTTATATTAAATTGTTATCCGTTTTTGGGTACTAAGGGGTTAATCATCCATTTGCTGGTGGGTGCAATCCTTTGCTAACTTAATGCATTTACTGTGAAAATTTGGTTGCTATAACTAATTTGGTTCATTGTTATTTCAACTGTGACAGTTTTTTGTGCTTCTTAAAGGCACAGTAACGTTTTTTATATTGCTTGTAAATTTATTTGAAAAGTATTTTCCAAGCTTGCCAGTCTCATTGCTAGTTTGTTTAAACATGTCTGACACAGATGAATCTCTTTGTGCAATATGTTTAAAGGCCAATGTGGAGCCCAATAGAAATTTGTGTACTAATTGCATTGATGCTACTTTAAATAAAAGCCAATCTGTACATGTAAAGAAAATTTCACCAGACAACGAGGGGGAAGTTATGCCGACTAACTCTCCTCACGTGTCAGTACCTTCGTCTCCCGCTCAGGAGGTGCGTGATATTGTGGTGCCAAGTACATCAGGGCGGCCCATACAAATCACTTTGCAAGACATGGCTAATGTTATGACTGAAGTATTATCTAAATTGCCAGAATTTAGGGGTAAACGCGACCACTCTGGGGTGAGAACAGAGTGCGCTGATAATAATAGAGCCATGTCTGATACTGCGTCACAATTTGCAGAACATGAGGACGGAGAGCTTCATTCTGTGGGTGACGGATCTGATCCAAGTAAACTGGACTCAGACATTTCAAATTTTAAATTTAAGCTTGAGAACCTCCGTGTATTACTAGGGGAGGTATTAGCGGCTCTGAATGATTGTAACACGGTTGCAATTCCAGAGAAAATATGTAGGCTGGATAAATATTTTGCGGTACCGACGTGTACTGACGTTTTTCCTATACCTAAAAGGCTTACAGAAATTGTTAACAAGGAGTGGGATAGACCCGGTGTGCCTTTTTCACCCCCTCCTATATTTAGAAAAATGTTTCCAATAGACGCCACCACACGGGACTTATGGCAGACGGTCCCTAAGGTGGAGGGAGCAGTTTCTACTCTGGCTAAGCGCACCACTATCCCGGTGGAGGATAGCTGTGCTTTTTCAGACCCAATGGATAAAAAGTTAGAGGGTTACCTTAAGAAAATGTTTGTTCAACAAGGTTTTATATTACAACCCCTTGCATGCATTGCGCCTGTCACGGCTGCGGCGGCATTCTGGTTTGAGTCTCTGGAAGAGACCATTAGCTCAGCTCCATTGGATGAGATTATAGACAAGCTTAGAGTCCTTAAGCTAGCTAATTCATTTATTTCTGATGCCGTAGTTCACTTAACTAAGCTTACGGCTAAGAACTCCGGATTCGCCATTCAAGCGCGCTGTGGCTTAAATCCTGGTCAGCCGATGTGACTTCTAAATCTAAATTGCTTAACATACCTTTCAAAGGGCAGACATTATTCGGGCCCGGTTTGAAAGAAATTATCGCTGACATTACTGGAGGTAAGGGCCATGCCCTGCCTCAAGACAGAGCCAAACCAAGGGCTAAACAGTCTAATTTTCGTGCCTTTCGTAACTTCAAGGCAGGAGCAGCATCAACTTCCTCCGCTCCAAAACAGGAAGGAACTGTTGCTCGCTACAGACAGGGCTGGAAACCTAACCAGTCCTGGAACAAGGGCAAGCAGGCCAGAAAGCCTGCTGCTGCCCCTAAGACAGCATGAAGTGAGGGCCCCCGATCCGGAAACGGATCTAGTTGGGGGCAGACTTTCTCTCTTCGCCCAGGCTTGGGCAAGAGATGTCCAGGATCCCTGGGCGTTGGAGATCATATCTCAGGGATATCTTCTGGACTTCAAAGCTTCTCCTCCACAAGGGAGATTTCATCTTTCAAGGTTGTCAGCAAACGAGATAATGAGGCGTTTCTACGCTGTGTACAAGACCTTTTACTAATGGGAGTGATCCACCCAGTTCCACGGTCGGAACACGGACAAGGGTTTTACTCAAATCTGTTTGTGGTTCCCAAAAAAGAGGGAACCTTCAGACCAATCTTGGACTTAAAGATCCTAAACAAATTCCTAAGAGTTCCATCGTTCAAAATGGAAACTATTCGGACAATCTTACCTATGATCCAAAAGGGTCAGTACATGACCACAGTGGATTTAAAGGATGCCTACCTTCACATACCGATTCACAAGGATCATTATCGGTACCTAAGGTTTGCCTTCCTAAACAGGCATTACCAGTTTGTAGCTCTTCCCTTCGGGTTAGCTACGGCTCCAAGAATCTTTACAAAGGTTCCGGGCTCTCTTCTGGCGGTACTAAGACCGCAAGGAATATCGGTAGCTCCGTACCTAGACGACATTCTGATACAAGCGTCAAGTTTCCAAACTGCCAAGTCTCATACAGAGTTAGTTCTGGCATTTCTAAGGTCGCATGGGTGGAAGGTGAACGTAGAAAAGAGTTCTCTATTGCCACTCACAAGAGTTCCCTTCTTGGGGACTCTTATAGATTCTGTAGAAATGAAAATTTACCTGACAGAGGACAGGTTAACAAAACTTCTAAATGCTTGCCGTGTCCTTCATTCCATTCAACACCCGTCAGTAGCTCAATGCATGGAGGTAATCGGCTTAATGGTAGTGGCAATGGACATAGTACCTTTAGCACGCCTGCATCTCAGACCACTGCAATTGTGCATGCTAAGTCAGTGGAATGGGGATTACTCAGATTTGTCCCCTATGCTGAATCTGGATCAAGAGACCAGAGATTCTCTTCTATGGTGGCTTTCTCGGCCACATCTGTCCAGGGGGATGCCCTTCAGCAGGCCAGATTGGACGATTGTAACAACAGACGCCAGCCTGCTAGGTTGGGGCGCTGTCTGGAATTCCCTGAAGGCTCAGGGATCATGGACTCAGGAGGAGAGACTCCTTCCAATAAACATTCTGGAATTAAGAGCAGTTTTCAATGCCCTTCTGGCTTGGCCTCAGTTAGCAACTCTGAGGTTCATCAGGTTTCAGTCGGACAACATCACGACTGTGGCTTACATCAACCATCAGGGAGGGACAAGGAGTTCCCTAGCGATGATGGAAGTCTCAAAGATAATTCGCTGGGCAGAGTCTCACTCTTGCCACCTGTCAGCGATCCACATCCCAGGCGTGGAGAACTGGGAGGCGGATTTCCTAAGTCGCCAGACTTTTCATCCAGTGGAAGTGGGAACTTCATCCGGAGGTATTTGCCCAACTGCTTCGGCGTTGGGGCAAACCAGATCTGGATCTCATGGCGTCTCGCCAGAACGCAAAGCTTCCTTGTTACGGATCCAGGTCCAGGGACCCGGGAGCAGTACTGATAAATGCTCTGACAGCACCTTGGGTCTTCAACATGGCTTATGTGTTTCCACCCTTCCCGATGCTTCCTCGATTGATTTGTCAGGATCAAGCAGGAGAGAGCATCAGTGATTCTAATAGCGCCTGCATGGCCACGCAGGACCTGGTATGCAGATCTAGTGGAGATGTCGACCTGTCCACCATGGTCTCTGCCTCTGAGACAGGACCTTGTGATTCAGGGTCCTTTCAAACATCCAAATCTAATTTCTCTGAGGCTGACTGCATGGAGATTGAACGCTTGATTCTATCAAAGCGTGGATTCTCGGAGTCAGTGATTGATACCTTAATACAGGCTAGGAAACCTGTTACCAGGAAAATTTACCATAAAATATGGCGTAAATACTTGTATTGGTGCGAATCCAAGAGTTACTCATGGAGTAAGGTTAGGATTCCTAGGATATTGTCTTTTCTACAAGAAGGTTTAGAAAAGGGTTTATCTGCTAGTTCGTTAAAGGGACAGATCTCAGCTCTGTCCATCCTTTTACACAAACGTCTGTCAGAAGTTCCAGACGTTCAGGCCTTTTGTCAGGCTTTGGCCAGGATTAAGCCTGTGTTTAAATCTGTTGCTCCACCGTGGAGCTTAAACTTAGTTCTTAACGTTGTACAGGGTGTTCCGTTTGAACCCCTTCATTCCATTGATATCAAGCTGTTATCTTGGAAAGTTCTGTTTTTGATGGCTATTTCCTCGGCTTGATGAGTTATCTGCCTTACATTGTGATTCTCCTTATCTGATTTTTCATTCAGACAAGGTAGTTCTGCGTACTAAACCTGGGTTCTTACCTAAGGTAGTCACTAACAGGAATATCAATCAAGAGATTGTTGTTCCATCATTGTGCCCTAACCCTTCTTCAAAGAAGGAACGACTTCTGCACAATCTGGACGTCGTTCGTGCCCTGAAATTTTATTTGCAGGCAACTAAAGATTTTCGCCAAACTTCTTCCCTGTTTGTCGTTTATTCTGGACTGAGGAGAGGTCAAAAAGCTTCGGCTACCTCTCTCTCTTTCTGGCTTCGTAGCATAATACGTTTAGCCTATGAGACTGCTGGACAGCAGCCTCCTGAAAGAATTACAGCTCATTCTACTAGAGCTGTGGCTTCCACTTGGGCCTTTAAAAATGAGGCCTCTGTTGAACAGATTTGCAAGGCTGCAACTTGGTCTTCACTTCACACCTTTTCGAAATTTTACAAATTTGACACTTTTGCTTCTTCGGAGGCTGTTTTTGGGAGATAGGTTCTTCAGGCAGTGGTTCCTTCCGTGTAAAGATCCTGCCTGTCCCTCCCGTCATCCGTGTACTTTTAGCTTTGGTATTGGTATCCCATAAGTAATGGATGACCCGTGGACTGACTACACTTAACAGGAGAAAACATAATTTATGCTTACCTGATAAATTCCTTTCTCCTGTAGTGTAGTCAGTCCACGGCCCGCCCTGTTTTTACGGCAGGTCTAAATTTTAAATTAAACTCCAGTCACCACTGCACCCTATAGTTTCTCCTTTCTCGTTTGGTTTCGGTCGAATGACTGGGTATGACGTAGAGGGGAGGAGCTATATAGCAGCTCTGCTTGGGTGATCCTCTTGCACTTCCTGTTAGGGAGGAGATATAATCCCATAAGTAATGGATGACCCGTGGACTGACTACACTACAGGAGAAAGGAATTTATCAGGTAAGCATAAATTATGTTTTCGTTTTTTTTTATCCGTTTTTTGCATTAAGGGGTTAATCATCCATTTGCAAGTGGGCGCAATGCTCTGCTAACCTATTACATACACTGTAAAAATTTCGTTTGATTTACTGCCTTTTTTCACTGTTTTTCAAATTCTGACAAAATTTGTTTCTCTTAAAGGCACAGTACCGTTTATTATATTTGCTTGTTAACTTGATTTAAAGTGTTTTCCAAGCTTGCTAGTCTCATTGCTAGTCTGTGTAAACATGTCTGACATAGAGGAAACTCCTTGTTCATTATGTTTAAAAGCCATGATGGAACCCCATATGAGAATGTGTACTAAATGTATTAATTTCACTTTAAACAATAAAGATCAGTTTTTGTCTTCAAAAAATTTATCACCAGAAGATTCTGACGAGGGGGAAGTTATGCCGACTAACTCGCCACGTGTCAGACCCTTTGAGTCCCGCTCAAGGGACTCACGCTCAAATGGCGCCAAGTACATCAAGGACGCCCATAGCGATTACTTTACAAGACATGGCGGCATTCATGGATAATACACTGTCAGCGGTATTAGCCAGGCTGCCTGAATTTAGAGGAAAGCGAGATAGCTCTGGTGTTAGGCGCAATACAGAGCATACAGACTCTTTAAGGTCCATGTCTGATACTGCCTCACAATATGCAGAAGCTGAGGAAGGAGAGCTTCAGTCTGTGGGTGATATCTCTGACTCAGGGAAACCTGATTCTGATATTTCTACTTTTAAATTTAAGCTTGAGAACCTCCGTGACTGCTTAGGGAGGTTTTAGCTGCTCTGAATGACTGTGACACAATTGCAGTGCCAGAGAAATTGTGTAGACTGGATAAATACTTTGCAGTGCCGGTGTGTACTGAGGTTTTTCCAATACAGGTAGCCCTCAGTTTACGCCGGGGTTGAAGTCACGTCAGCTGACCAAGATTTAAGCCATAGCGCCCTGCTATTATGTTTTCTTTCATGTGATCTTGATAGCGCCTGCATGGCCACGCAGGACCTGGTATGCACACTTAGTGGACATGTCATCCTTTCCACCTTGGACTCTGCCTTTGAGACGAGACCTTCTACTACAAGGTCCTTTCAATCATCCAAATCTAATTTCTCTGATACTGACTGCCTGGAGATTGAACGCTTGATTTTATCAAAGCGTGGCTTCTCCGAGTCAGTCATTGATACCTTAATACAGACACGAAAGCCTGTCACCAAGAAAATCTACCATAAGATATGGCGTAAATATCTTTATTGGTGTGAATCCAAAAGTTACTCATGGAGTAAGGTTAGGATTCCCAGGATATTATCTTTTCTCCAAGCGGGTTTGGAAAAAGGATTATCAGCTAGTTCTTTAAAGGGACAGATTTCTGCGCTGTCTATTCATTTGCACAAGCGTCTGGCGGATGTTCCAGACGTTCAAGCGTTTTGTCATGCGTTGGTTAGAATCAAGCCTGTGTTTAAGCCTGTTGCTCCCCCATGGAGCTTAAATTTGGTTCTTAAAGTTCTTCAAGGGGTTCCGTTTGAACCTCTTCATTCCATAGATATCAAACTTTTATCTTTGAAAGTTCTTTTTTTTTATGGCTATTTCCTCGGCTCGTAGAGTCTCCGAGTTATCTGCTTTACAATGTGATTCTCCTTATCTGATCTTCTATACAGATAAGGTAGTTCTGCGTACAAAACCTGGGTTTTTGCCTAAGGTGGTATCTACTAAGAATATCAATCGAGAGATTGTTGTTCCATCATTGTGTCCTAATCCTTCAAAGAAGGAGCGTCTTTTACATAATCTGGACGTGGTTCGTGCTTTAAAGTTTTACTTACAAGCTACTAAAGATTTTCGTCAAGCATCTGCTTTGTTTGTGATTTACTCTGGACAGGGGAGAGATCAAAAGCCTTCGGCAACCTCTCTTTCCTTTTGGCTAAGAAGCATAATCCGCTTAGCCTATGAGACTGCTGGACAGCAGCCTCCTGAAAGGATTACAGCTCTTTCTACTAGAGCTGTGGCTTCCACTTGGGCCTTTAAAAATGAGGCCTCTGTTGAACAGATTTGCAAGGCGGCGACTTGGTCTTCGCTTCATACTTTTTCCAAATTCTACAAATTTGATACTTTTGCTTCTTCGGAGGCTATTTTTGGGAGACAGGTTTTACAGGCAGTGGTACCTTCCGTTTAAGTACCTCCCTTGTCCCTCCCTTCATCCGTGTACTTTAGCTTTGGTATTGGTATCCCACAAGTAATGGATGATCCGTGGACTGGATACACCTTACAAGAGAAAACACAATTTATGCTTACCTGATAAATTTATTTCTCTTGTGGTGTATCCAGTCCACGGCCTGCCCTGTCATTTTAAGGCAGGTAAAAATTTTAGATTAAACTACAGTCACCACTGCACCCTATGGTTTCTCCTTTCTCGGCTTCTTTCGGTCGAATGACTGGATATGGCAGTTAGGGGAGGAGGTATATAGCAGCTCTGCTGTGGGTGTCCTCTTGCAACTTCCTGTTGGGAAGGAGAATATCCCACAAGTAATGGATGATCCGTGGACTGGATACACCACAAGAGAAATAAATTTATCAGGTAAGCATAAATTGTGGTTTTTATTTTTATCCCTCTCTAGTGACTCTTGCGTGGAGTTCCACATCTTGGGTATTGCATCCAATACGTCACTAGCTCATGGACTCTTGCCAATTACATGAAAGAAAACATAATTTATGTAAGAACTTACCTGATAAATTCATTTTTTTCATATTGGCAAGAGTCCATGAGGCCCACACCTTTTTCTCCAACATAGGTGTGTCCGGTCCACGGCGTCATCCTTACTTGTGGGATATTCTCTTCCCCAACAGGAAATGGCAAAGAGCCCAGCAAAGCTGGTCACATGATCCCTCCTAGGCTCCGCCTACCCCAGTCATTCTCTTTGCCGTTGTACAGGCAACATCTCCACGGAGATGGCTTAGAGTTTTTTAGTGAGGGCCAAGTTCATACGGTTTCAATCAGACAACATGACAACTGTTGCGTACATCAACCATCAGGGGGGAACAAGGAGTTCCCTAGCGATGGAAGAAGTGACCAAAATCATTCTATGGGCGGAGTCTCACTCCTGCCACCTGTCTGCTATCCACATCCCAAGAGTGGAAAATTGGGAAGCGGATTTTCTGAGTCGTCAGACATTGCATCCGGGGGAGTGGGAACTCCATCCGGAAATCTTTGCCCAAGTCACTCAACTGTGGGGCATTCCAGACATGGATCTGATGGCCTCTCGTCAGAACTTCAAAGTTCCTTGCTACGGGTCCAGATCCAGGGATCCCAAGGCGGCTCTAGTGGATGCACTAGTAGCACCTTGGACCTTCAAACTAGCTTATGTGTTCCCGCCGTTTCCTCTCATCCCCAGGCTGGTAGCCAGGATCAATCAGGAGAGGGCGTCGGTGATCTTGATAGCTCCTGCGTGGCCACGCAGGACTTGGTATGCAGATCTGGTGAATATGTCATCGGCTCCACCATGGAAGCTACCTTTGAGACGAGACCTTCTTGTTCAGGGTCCGTTCGAACATCCGAATCTGGTCTCACTCCAGCTGACTGCTTGGAGATTGAACGCTTGATCTTATCGAAGCGAGGGTTCTCAGATTCTGTTATCGATACTCTTGTTCAGGCCAGAAAGCCTGTAACTAGAAAGATTTACCACAAAATTTGGAAAAAATATATCTGTTGGTGTGAATCTAAAGGATTCCCTTGGGACAAGGTTAAGATTCCTAAGATTCTATCCTTCCTTCAAGAAGGATTGGAAAAAGGATTATCTGCAAGTTCCCTGAAGGGACAGATTTCTGCCTTGTCTGTGTTACTTCACAAAAAGCTGGCAGCTGTGCCAGATGTTCAAGCCTTTGTTCAGGCTCTGGTCAGAATCAAGCCTGTTTACAAACCTTTGACTCTTCCTTGGAGTCTCAACTTAGTTCTTTCAGTTCTTCAGGGGGTTCCGTTTGAACCCTTACATTCCGTTGATATTAAGTTATTATCTTGGAAAGTTTTGTTTTTGGTTGCAATTTCTTCTGCTCGAAGAGTTTCAGAATTATCTGCTCTGCAGTGTTCTCCTCCTTATCTGGTGTTCCATGCAGATAAGGTGGTTTTACGTACTAAACCTGGTTTTCTTCCAAAAAGTTGTTTCTAACAAAAACATTAACCAGGAGATTATTGTACCTTCTCTGTGTCCGAAACCAGTTTCGAAGAAGGAACGTTTGTTGCACAATTTGGATGTTGTTCGCGCTCTAAAATTCTATTTAGATGCTACAAAGGATTTTAGACAAACATCTTCCTTGTTTGTTGTTTATTCCGGTAAAAGGAGAGGTCAAAAAGCAACTTCTACCTCTCTCTCTTTTTGGATTAAAAGCATCATCAGATTGGCTTACGAGACTGCCGGACGGCAGCCTCCCGAAAGAATCACAGCTCATTCCACTAGGGCTGTGGCTTCCACATGGGCCTTCAAGAACGAGGCTTCTGTTGATCAGATATGTAGGGCAGCGACTTGGTCTTCACTGCACACTTTTACCAAATTTTACAAGTTTGATACTTTTGCTTCTTCTGAGGCTATTTTTGGGAGAAAGGTTTTGCAAGCCGTGGTGCCTTCCATTTAGGTGACCTGATTTGCTCCCTCCCTTCATCCGTGTCCTAAAGCTTTGGTATTGGTTCCCACAAGTAAGGATGACGCCGTGGACCGGACACACCTATGTTGGAGAAAACAGAATTTATGTTTACCTGATAAATTACTTTCTCCAACGGTGTGTCCGGTCCACGGCCCGCCCTGGTTTTTTAATCAGGTCTGATAATTTATTTTCTTTAACTACAGTCACCACGGTATCATATGGTTTCTCCTATGCAAATATTCCTCCTTAACGTCGGTCGAATGACTGGGGTAGGCGGAGCCTAAAAGGGATCATGTGACCAGCTTTGCTGGGCTCTTTGCCATTTCCTGTTGGGGAAGAGAATATCCCACAAGTAAGGATGACGCCGTGGACCGGACACACCGTTGGAGAAAGTAATTTATCAGGTAAACATAAATTCTGTTTTTATTGTGTTTTTTTTTTTTTTTGTATAAAGCACAATTATTTCCAAATTCCTTTGATGCTTTTTACTCCTTTCTTTCTCGTGTTAAGTGTGTTCAGTCCACGGGTCATCCATTACTTATGGGATATATTCTCCTTCCCAACAGGAAGTTGCAAGAGGATCACCCAAGCAGAGCTGCTATATAGCTCCTCCCCTCACATGTCATATCCAGTCATTCTCTTGCAACCCTCAACAAAGAAGGAGGTCGCGAGAGGAGCTGGAGTTTTTACTTAACAAACTTTTGATTGAAGAATAATTATTTTAAATGGCACCGGAGTGTGCTGTTTTTCTATCTCAGGCAGTATTTGGAAGAAGAAACTGCCTGCGTTTTCTATGATCTTAGCAGGCGTAACTAAGATCCACTGGCTGTTCTCGACATTCTGAGGAGTGGGGTAACTTCAGAAAATGGGAATAGCAAATGAGGTATGTGCAGTACAATATTTTCTGGGAATGGAATTGACTAAGAAAACATTACCCGTATGATGTAAATACAGCCTTAAATGCAGTAGTAGTGACTGGTATCAGGCTGATAAATGTATGCACAGTAGAGTTATTTTCTAGGGACTAGAATTTGACTGAAAAAATACTGTTAATACTGATATAATGTGTGAGCCTTAACTGCAGTAGAAGCGACTGGTAGCAGGCTTAGTAATAACTTTACACAGCATCTGAAATGTTGTTTTTTAAAACGTTTACTGGCATATTAATCGTTTTGTGAGGTACTTTGGTGATAAATCTTTTTGGGCATGATTTTTTTCCACACGGCTAACGTATATTTCTGCATTGAAACCGTTATATCAGGTCTCCCACTGTTGTAATAGGAGTGGGAGGGACCTTTTTTTAGCGCCTTGTTGCGCAGTTAGAATTCTAGCACAGTCTTCCTGCTTCTTCCTCTTTGATCCAGGACGTCTCCAGAGAGCTCAGGGATCTTAAAAATTCGTTTTTGAGGGAGGTAATCAGTCACAGCAGACCTGTGACAGTGTGTTTGACTGTGATAAAAGCGTTAAATCTTAATTTGATATCAGTTTTGGGTACTGAGGGGTTAATCATCCTTTTGCTAATGGGTGCAATCCTCTGCTAATTAATACATTTAAAGAATTTTTGACTATAGCTGAACTAGTTCTTTGTTATTCAATTGTGTTTTTTTTTAAAAAAGCGCTGCAGCGTTTTTTATATTGCTTATAAACTTATTGAAGTAATTTCCAAGCTTGCTAGCTTCATTGCTAGTCTGTTTAAACATGTCTGATACAGAGGAATCTGCTTGTTCATTATGTTTAAAAGCCGATGTGGAGCCCAATAGAAATATGTGTACCAATTGTATTGATATTACTTTGAATAAAAGTCAATCTGTACCGATCAAGAAATTATCACCAGACAACGAGGGGGAAGTTATGCCGTCTAACTCTCCTCACGTGTCAGTACCTTCGTCTCCCACTCGGGAGGTGCGTAAGATTGAGGCGCCAAGTACATCAAGGCCCTTACAAATCACTTCACATGATATGGCTAATGTTATGAAAGAAGTATTATACAATATGCCCGAGTTAAGAGGCAAGCGCGACAGCTCTGGGTTAAGGACAGAGCGCGCAGATGACACGAGAGCCATGTCTGCTATTGCGTCACAATTTGCAGAACATGAGGACGGAGAGCTTCATTCTGTGGGTGACGGTTCTGATTCGGGGAGACCGGATTCAGAAATTTCAAATTTTAAATTTAAGCTTGAGAACCTCCGCGTGTTGCTAGGGGAGGTGTTAGCGGCTCTGAATGATTGTGACACGGTGGCAATCCCAGAGAAATTATGTAGGCTGGATAAATACTATGCGGTACCGGTGTGTACTGACGTTTTTCCTATACCAAAGAGGCTTACAGAGATTATTAGCAAGGAGTGGGATAGACCCGGTGTGCCTTTTTCCCCTCCTCCGATATTTATAAAAATGTTCCCTATAGACGCCACCACACGAGACTTATGGCAGACGGTCCCTAAGGTGGAGGGAGCAGTTTCTACTTTAGCCAAGCGTACCACTATCCCGGTGGAGGATAGCTGTGCTTTCTCAGATCCAATGGATAAAAAATTAGAGGGTTACCTTAAGAAAATGTTTGTTCAACAAGGTTTTATATTACAGCCTCTTGCATGCATTGCGCCTGTCTCTGCTGCAGCGGCATTCTGGTTTGAGTCTCTGGAAGAGGCGATTCGCACAGCACCATTGGATGAATCTTTGAGCAAGATTAGAACCCTTAAGCTGGCTATTGCGTTTGTTTCCGATGCCGTAGTGCATTTAACCAAACTTACGGCTAAAAATTCTGGATTCGCCATTCAGGTGCGCAGAGCGCTATGGCTTAAATCCTGGTCAGCAGATGTAACTTCTAAGTCTAAACTACTAAACATTCCTTTCAAAGGGCAGACCTTATTCGGGCCCGGCTTGAAGGAAATTATTGCTGACATTACTGGAGGTAAGGGCCACACCCTTCCTCAGGACAGGGCCAAATCAAAGGCCAAACAGTCTAATTTTCGTGCCTTTCGTAATTTCAAGGCAGGAGCAGCATCAACTTCCTCCGCTCCAAAACAGGAAGGAACTACTGCTCGTTACAGACAGGGTTGGAAAGGCAACCAGTCATGGAACAAGGGCAAGCAGGCCAGAAAGCCTACTTCCGCCCCTAAGACAGCATGAAGACAGGGCCCCCTTTCCGGAGACGGATCTAGTGGGGGGCAGACTTTCTCTCTTCGCCCAGGCTTGGGCAAGAGATGTACAGGATCCCTGGACGTTGGAGATTATATCTCAGGGATACCTTCTGGATTTCAAAACTTCTCCTCCACAAGGGAGGTTTCATCTGTCAAGGTTATCAACAAACCTAGTAAAGAGAGAGGCATTTCTACAATGTGTACAAGACCTCTTAGTGATGGGAGTGATCCACCCAGTTCCGCGAACGGAACAGGGGCAAGGGTTTTATTCAAATCTGTTTGTGGTTCCCAAGAAAGAGGGAACCTTCAGACCAATCTTAGACTTAAAAATCTTAAACAAATTCCTAAGGGTTCCATCGTTCAAGATGGAAACCATTCGGACCATCCTACCCATGATCCAAGAGGGTCAGTACATGACCACAGTGGACTTAAAGGATGCCTACCTTCACATACCGATTCACAAAGATCATTATCGGTACCTAAGGTTTGCCTTTCTAGACAGGCATTACCAGTTTGTAGCTCTTCCCTTCAGGTTAGCTACGGCCCCGAGAATTTTTACAAAGGTTCTGGGCTCACTTCTGGCGGTACTAAGACCACGAGGCATAGCGGTGGCTCCGTACCTAGACGACATTCTGATACAAGCGTCAAGTTTTCAAAATGCAAAGTCTCATACAGAGATAGTTCTAGCATTTCTGAGGTCGCATGGGTGGAAAGTGAACGTGGAGAAGAGTTCTGTTACCACTCACAAGGGTCCCTTTTCTAGGGACTCTTATAGATTCTGTAGAGATGAAGATTTACTTGACGAAGTCCAGGTTATCAAAGATTCTCAATGCTTGCCGTGTCCTTCACTCCATTCCAAGCCCATCAGTAGCTCAGTGCATGGAAGTAATCGGCTTAATGGTCGCGGCAATGGACATAGTGCCATTTGCGCGCCTACATCTCAGACCGCTGCAACTATGCATGCTAAGTCAATGGAACGGGGATTACTCAGATCTGTCCCCTTTGCTAAATCTGGACCAGGAGACCAGAGATTCTCTTCTCTGGTGGTTGTCATGGGTTCATCTGTCCAAAGGAATGACTTTTCGCAGACCAGATTGGACGATTGTAACAACAGATGCCAGCCTACTAGGCTGGGGAGCAGTCTGGAACTCCCTGAAGGCTCAGGGATCGTGGACTCAGGAGGAGAGACTCCTCCCGATAAACATTCTAGAATTAAAGTGATGGTAAACTCCACTATTGCTAAGTTCCATAATTCTATTCATTATTACTAAATATATAAAAACGCAATATCCATTTTAAAAGTTTATATGCAATATCAGATAAATTTAGCTTTTTATTCAATCCACTTTTGCGCTGCCTCGCTCCGCCCCTCTCATTTACTGTCCGTAATAAACTCCAGTCTTACCTTTTCTCCACCCTCTTTACATCTCCGACAATTTGCGCGCACCCGACTCTGTAATTGTAAACTCATGCGCATGAGAGAAAATTACGTATACCAAGTAAACATTGAGTCACAAGATTCAATGTTTACTTGTGTTAGTCTAAAGTAAAAGTTTGAGTGTATAGAAAGTGCGAGCTGATATAATGTTGTTACATAAAATATCTATAAATGACAATAATAAAAAAAAAATTAAAATACTATTCGATCGTTTTCAATAATAAACATGTTTATTTCGCAACCAAGATTATAATTACATGCAGCTACATACACTGTTCCAAATTAACAATGAATCGTTTGACAATATTACACGATTCAATGTTTAGTTTGGAGTGCCGTGTGTAAAATAAGAGCCAAAGCGCATGCGTTGAATAAACATGAACGCACAAATTCATCATCGCTTTTTGATGCTCCTGATTGGTTGACCGTATGCTCGAGGTATGTGGTACTGCGCTTGCGTAAATTTGGTTGCATAGAAGTAAGCCTGTCTGGCGACGGGCTTACTGATTGGTTAATTATTATAAACAATCGTTGTGACGTCACAGGGGGAAGGATAAAGACGGCATTAGACGGAGCTATTAGACAAAGATTTCTAAGTGTTTTACATAGATACGTTAACATGAGTTTGAGTGTGTAAACTGAATGTAATGCAACAATAACAATATTTAATTCAATATATACAGAGTTTACCATCCCTTTAAGAGCAATATTCAATGCTCTTCTAACTTGGCCTCAGTTAGCAACACTGAGGTTCATCAGATTTCAGTCGGACAACATCACGACTGTGGCTTACATCAATCATCAAGGGGGAACCAGGAGTTCCCTAGCGATGTTGGAAGTCTCGAAGATAATTCGCTGGGCAGAGTCTCACTCTTGCCACCTGTCAGCGATCTACATCCCAGGCGTGGAGAACTGGGAGGCGGATTTTCTAAGTCGACAGACCTTTCATCCGGGGGAGTGGGAACTTCACCCGGAGGTATTTGCTCAACTGATTCGTCGTTGGGGCAAACCGGATCTGGATCTCATGGCATCTCGCCAGAACGCCAAGCTTCCTTGTTACGGATCCAGGTCCAGGGACCCGGGTGCGGTGCTGGTAGATGCACTAGCAGCCCCTTGGGTTTTCAACATAGCTTATGTGTTTCCACCTTTTCCGTTGCTACCTCGACTGATTGCCAGGATCAAACAGGAGAGAGCATCGGTGATTCTGATAGCGCCTGCGTGGCCACGCAGGACCTGGTATGCAGACCTAGTGGACATGTCGTCCTGTCCACCATGGTCTCTACCCCTGAGGCAGGACCTTCTAATCCAGGGTCCTTTCAACCATCCAAACCTAATTTCTCTGAGGCTGACTGCTTGGAAATTGAATGCTTGATTCTATCAAAGCGTGGGTTTTCGGATTCGGTTATTGATACATTAATACAGGCTCGGAAACCTGTTACCAGAAAAATTTACCACAAGATATGGCGTAAATATTTATATTGGTGTGAATCCAAGAGTTACTCATGGAGTAAGGTTAGGATTCCTAGGATATTGTTTTTTCTACAAGAGGGTTTAGAAAAGGGCTTATCCGCTAGTTCGCTAAAGGGACAGATTTCTGCTCTGTCTATTCTTTTACACAAGCGTCTGGCAGAGAATCCAGACGTCCAGGCTTTTTGCCAGGCTTTGGCTAGGATTAAGCCTGTGTTTAAAACTGTTGCTCCTCCGTGGAGCTTAAACTTGGTTCTTAAGGTTCTTCAGGGTGTTCTGTTTGAACCCCTTCATTCCATTGATATTAAGCTTTTATCTTGGAAAGTTCTGTTTTTGATGGCTATTTCCTCGGCTCGAAGAGTCTCTGAGTTATCTGCCTTACATTGTGATTCTCCTTATCTGATCTTTCATTCAGACAAGGTAGTCCTGCGTACTAAACCTGGGTTTTTACCTAAGGTTGTTTCTAACATGAATATCAATCAAGAGATTGTTGTTCCATCGTTATGTCCTAATCCTTCTTCTTCTTCAAAGAAGGAACGTCTTTTGCATAATCTAGACGTGGTCCGTGCCCTGAAGTTCTACTTACAGGCAACTAAAGATTTTCGACAAACTTCTCTGTTTGTCGTTTACTCTGGACAGAGGAGAGGTCAAAAGGCTTCGGCTACCTCTCTCTCTTTTTGGCTTCGTAGCATAATACGCTTAGCCTATGAGACTGCTGGACAGCAGCCTCCTGAAATAATTACAGCTCATTCCACTAGAGCTGTGGCTTCCACCTGGGCCTTTAAGAATGAGGCCTCTGTTGAACAGATTTGCAAGGCTGCAACTTGGTCTTCACTTCATACTTTTTCCAAATTTTACAAATTTGACACTTTTGCTTCTTCGGAGGCTGTTTTTGGGAGAGAGGTTCTACAGGCAGTGGTTCCTTCTGTTTAATGTTCCTGCCTTGTCCCTCCCATCATCCGTGTACTTTAGCTTTGGTATTGGTATCCCATAAGTAATGGATGACCCGTGGACTGAACACACTTAACAAGAGAAAACATAATTTATGCTTACCTGATAAATTTATTTCTCTTGTAGTGTGTTCAGTCCACGGCCCGCCCTGTCTTTTTTGAGGCAGGTTCTAAATTTTAAATTATAACTCCAGTCACCACTGCACCCTATAGTTTCTCCTTTCTCGTCTTGTTTCGGTCGAATGACTGGATATGACATGTGAGGGGAGGAGCTATATAGCAGCTCTTCTTGGGTGATCCTCTTGCAACTTCCTGTTGGGAAGGAGAATATATCCCATAAGTAATGGATGACCCGTGGACTGAACAAACTACAAGAGAAATAAATTTATCAGGTAAGCATAAATTATGTTTTTTCACCCCACTTCTTTGCTATTCGTTAAATTGAATTGTGGGTGTGGTGAGGGGTGTATTTATAGGCATTTTGAGGTTTGGGAATCTTTGCCCCTCCTGGTAGGATTGTATATGCCATACGTCACTAGCTCATGGACTCTTGCCAATATGAAAGAAATTAATTTATCAGGTAAGTACTTACATAAATTGTTTTCTCTTCTAAGGTGTATCCAGTCCACGGATAATGCATTACTTGTGGGATATTCTCCTTCCCAACAGGAAGTTGCAAGAGGATCACCCACAGCAGAGCTACTATATAGCTCCTCCCCTAACTGCCATATCCAGTCATTCTCTTGCAACTCTTAACAAGCATAGAGGTAGTAAGAGGAAAGTGGTGAAATGTAGCTGTTATCTTGCTTCAATCAAAAGTTTATTTTTAAATGGTACCGGAGTTGTACTATTTTGTCCCAGGCAGAAAAATAGAAGAATCTGCCTGTGATTTCTATGATCTTAGCAGGTTGTAACTAAGATCCATTGCTGTTCTCATACATGACTGAAGAGAGAGGTAACTTCAGCGGGGGAATGGCGTGCAGGTTATCCTGCTATGAGGTATGTGCAGTTAAGATTTTTTCTAGAAGATGTGAATGCTAGAAAATGCTGCTGATACCAAATTTATGTAAGGTAAGCCTGAATACAGTGATTTAATAGCGACTGGTATGCTTACTTTCTGAGGTAATACTCTTTTATATTTACAATATAAAACGTTTGCTGGCATGTTTAAACATTTTTATATATACTTTGGTGATAAAACTTTATTGGGGCCTAGTTTTTTCCACATGGCTGGATTAAATTTGCCTAGAAACAG